>NW_027635556.1:0-42675 GCF_903797595.1 Erithacus rubecula | reverse complement strand
TGCAAACCCTGCACTATGGGACCCTCCTGAGTAGCAGAGCTTGTGCCCACATGGCAGCAGCTTCCTGAGCCAGTGCCTTTCTCAATGCTCTGCTGCACATGACCAATACATTTTCCCTGCCCCTATGCCATGGCAATGCCCTGGGCCAACTCTTCTGTGAAATCCCACACATCCTCAAGCTCTCCTGCTCCAAATCCTATCTCAGGGAACCTGGGCTTCTTGCTGTTGGTGTCTGTTTAGGACTCAGGTGTTTTGTGTTCTTTGTTTTCTCCTATGTGCAGATCTTCAGGGCTGTGTTCAGGATCCCCTCTGAACAGCGACGGCAAAAAGCCTTTTCCACCTGGCTGTGCTCTCCCTGTTTGTCAGTACTGGTATATCTGCCAACCTAAAGCCCACCTCCCTCTTCTCCTCATCCCTGGATCTGGCACTCTCAGTTCTGTACTCAGTGGTGCCTCCAGCCCTGAACTCCCTCATCTACAGCCTGAGGAACCAGGAGTTCAAGGGTGCCTTGAAAAATATGATTACTCTGTATTTTCTGAAGCATTGAACACTCTCTTTTATTCTGCTGAGCCTTTAGAATGTAACTCTTTACCATCCCTTCCTCCCCTCCCATATTTGTCCATTTTTTCTTTAGTAAATTATTCTACTGTTGCTGTTTTGTATAAGATGTTGTACTATTACTTTATTAATATCTGCTTTTTTTTCTAAAACACAAAGACGTTCAAGAGCTATTTTCCCTGTGCATTTAAATAACAACAAGAGCCTGTCCTTTCCTGTGTGTCCAGGATTCTTCCTCAGCGCTTGTCTGTCTCTACAGGGGCAGTGCCTGTGAGCTGAGGTGGAGGGAAGAGTCTCCCAGCACAGCAGCACAGCCACGGACAATGGCCCTGGCTCTCCCCACATCTGCTCTTCCCAACTCCACCCTATCCTTGATATCCCTTCTGTGGCTGTGAGGCTGCAGTGCTCTGGCAACTTGGTCACTGTCCTGATGCGTGTCTCTGCTGTGAGCACAGGCAGGGACAGGCCATGGGTACTGCTGGGATACAGCTGGGCTCTAGCACAGCAGCTCCATCAGCAGAGGGATCTCCTGAGGGCAGGGCAGGAAGGCTTTGCTCTCCTCCAGAGCTGCTATCAGCAATGTGCTCCAGGAATGTCCTGGCAAAGCAAAGCTTAGTTCCTGGGGCAGAGGGGCAGTGTGCAGGGGACACACAGCAGTGTCCTGGCACAGCCAGAGCTCCTGGGTTGGGCCTGAGGGAACAGAAGAACAGGGTCTGGGCTGTGTTTATTGTGGGCACAGCCTGGGAAGGTGCCCCAGGGAAATTATCCCACACCAGCCCCTGCAATCACCATACCCAGCACTAGCCTCTGCTCCACCAGCAGGAGGTTGTTTGTCCCTGCATGGAGGGACACCAAGTGACCAGTGAGCAGTGTGTGTTTGCTGTGTACTGAGAATATTTCAGCAGTGCACTGTGTGTGTGTGGGGAGATGAACCCAAGTGAGCACAAACACCATCACTCAGCACTCAGGGGTGGCACAGTCTGGTGGCACAAACAGTGCCTTGAGGCCACTTCACTCTGGGAAACCATCGGATTCATTACTGGGCTGTGGTTAGGACTGCATAGAGAGAAACATCCCTGGCAGGGAGGGTCCAGGAAAAAAAAAAGCTCAGGGCAGCCATGGACTGCAAAAAAAGGCAATTGGAGTGCTGGATCTGTGCAGAGAAATCTTCTATGCCCCTTTTCCTTCTGCTTCTCTCAGTTTATTGCTGAGCATGGTGTGACACTTCCCTTGGGTCAGTCCAGCACAGCTGTCCTGTTCTCTCAGGAGCACTTGCCCACCCCAAGCCCAAGAGTCAGAGAGGTTTCAGACACGCCTCATGTGGGGTGAGCACTGTGACAAGAACAGGAGAACAGAACCACATTTACTCTTATCAAGGACAGTAGAACAGAACAGCACGGCCCCAGAGAAATGGATAAAGGGTGTAACTCAGGCAAACAGACGTCACACAAAAGGCAAGCAGGATGCCAGATCAGCTCTACTGAAACACTAGTCTTAGAAAATTAGGATTTTAGTTACCTTGCTGAAAACAATTAAAAGTTAGAAGGGAGTAGTTAATCTGAAACTTAAATAATTAATTGTCTGTCATTTCATGTTTGGTCAGCTGCGCTTACAATGGGAAAAGACGAAACGAGGGAGCAGAACCAAAGGAACATAGACAATGCAACCAGAAACCCATTCTTTGGGAAATTGGACTATCCCCAGAAATTATTTGTATTGTCAGTGATAGAAAAATTCAAGAGTTGAGGGTGAGGAAGACTCGCCTTACTTCCTCCTTTTAAGACCCCTCCTCATGAAAATGACCCCAGACTTAATTTAAGAAGTCAATCAATCATTTTTAATAGCTATTCAAGCTAATTATCGTAGGAAGCAGGGAATGGGAGGGGCTGTTATTATAAATATGTATTTGTTTGAATCCTTTGCTAATAAATAGACTTTGTGATCACCTGTGATTTTGCAGTGTGTATTAGAGGATTACCTCACGCTGCTGCCCAGTGCTGAATAAACATACACTTTCTAACTTTAAATTGTTAGAGAGTCTTTTGTCTGTCACAGTTGAGTATCGGTATAAGACCAATACTTTCATTTTGGTAAATCAGTTGGTGACTCTGGTGGGACCTTGTTCTCTCTGTCCTAGGGGCCAGTGGGATTCGGGACCCCTCTAGGGAGCCCACCTGGGATCTTCCTAGGAAGAGGGCTCCTTTTCCTCACTGGCACCCCGGGGAGCAGAACTGGAACTGCTGGAGACATGGACAAAAAGGTATGTTTAAAACTTATAGATAGGTACCTGTAAGAGAGGCAAACTGGTAAGATGCTGTGAGACGCACAGTGAAAAAGCCTGAAGTGGATTTGTTTGTAAGTTTCCATGGAATTTGGTTGTGGTTTGTGTTCCAGGTAGGGCTGGTAACAGCTCCAGAAACTCTTGCCCAGTAGTGGGGGATAGCGGTGGGCCAGTAGTGGCCTCTGGGAGTAGGTCTCATGTGGCAGTGGGTAGGCGGAGCTGGGCAGTGGCAATAACAGCATTGCCAGTATTGTTGTGGTACAGGAGCACTGGTGGCTTCAGTTTGATTTGTGGTTTAAAGGAGGCCTGGAGGTAATTTCCAGTTTGGGTCACCAAGCTTGTGGGCATCGGTTTGTGGTGACTCCTTTTGTCGGCTTCATCACAGTTTGCGTGTCCCGAATCTATGTGTGTGTTTGAGCGTGCAGCTTGTTTGTGTGAGCTTTGTACAGTTGAATTGTGGGTCAGTGGAGTGCCATATGTGTTTTGGTTTGTGTGCTTTTGGGAGTGTGTTGGCAAAAGTTTTGCATTTGTAAGTTGTAAAAAAAATTTGAGGTTTACACCTGACTAGTAGAAAGGATATTTATGCCCAGGAGGGCAGAGGTATTTGAAGTGCTGGCATTACGCTTGAATTGTGTATGTGTATTTTAACTGTGTGTAAGCAGAAACATTGTGGATTTGTGAAAAAATATAGTTCATTGTTTGTGAAGCTTTAAAATTGTTAGTGTGAAAAGTGGTGCTTTGAGTAAGCATGGTTAGTTTCTAAGTGCAGAGGGGTGAGGCAGCAACATGAGCCCAGAGCTGCTTTCTTCCCCCACCACAGAAAAAAAATGTGTTTTGGCCAAAGTTTGATGTGTCTTTTTGAGTTATTTTAAGTGATTTGGTTCATTGGTTTTTACTGTTAAACCCTTAATTTTGTTGGTTGCTTTTACCCCTTCCCTTTTCCTTTGCTGAATAGAAGGTTCAGGGAGGGGGATCCCAGGACAAAGGAACATCCCTGTCCAAGAGAGGGCTGTGACTGTAACCCCTGAGTTGTGTTTCATTGTGTAGTTTGTTGTAAATTGTGGGTCAGTGTATAAGTGGAAGATCTTAGTACCAAGTTACTGCTAGGTGAAGTTCTTGAGGTGGGATAAGGTTAAAAGGCATTGAGAGAAAAAGAATTTTCAGTATGGGGGCAAGTGAAAGCAAAGAGGTTCCTAAAGGTAGTGCTTTAGGGTGTGTTTTGGCATATTGGAAAGAGCTGGTGAATCATAAGGATATAGAAACTAAAAGAGAGCTTATTAAGTTGTGTACTCAGTGGTGGCCACTTTATAAACTTGAGGAGGGGACCAAGTGGACCCCATCAGGGACGTTGGACTATAACACTTTGGTACAGCTGATGCTTTTTCTTAGGTGTGAGCAGAAATGGCATAAAGTTCCTTATGCTGACATGTTTTTTCACCATTAAGAATTACCCTGAGTGGCAAAGAGCTTGTGGAATTAGTCCACCCTCTGCCCTTTAGTATTGGTTCTTGAAAAAGATAATAAAGCTAATAAGAAAAAAAACCAAAAATTGTTGTAGCACATGCTCAATAAATCAAAGGTGTACACATCCTGACAAGGTGTATTGTATGGAAACTCAGGAAGAGGAGACAGAGGAATTGCTTAGACCACCCCCTAAAAGATAAGGAAGAGGGATTATGGTATGGAAAGCAGATTTGAAATTGTCATCAACTTCAGGTTTTACCCTGCTTCATCCCCTACTTCATTCCCTTCTTCATCCCCTGTTGAGAATTGGTTAGAAAGCCATGGACACAACTGTGGATACGGCTCGGCTGAGGCCTTGTTGCAGGAGAGCAGCTCCTGCTAAGTAGTAGCTAGGCCTTGCTTTTAAGCAGATTTTGCTGAGCAGCAGTGTTTGCTTTTAAGATACTTTTGCAAAAGCAATGCAGCTAGCATAATTTGCAGAGTTAGTCGATAAGTAATACATATGTCCATTGTTCAATCAAGGCCTTAACTTCCAGGGAAGCACGTAGCAAGCGAGGTATAACCCTGGGACGGATACTATATAGCAATAAGATAAGGGAAGTGGCAGCCAAGATGAGCAGTGAGGTACCACATATGCTTTTTGGCTAGAAATTCAGTAGGCGTGATTATCTCACACTCGCAATAACCAATAATAAGAGAAGGTGTACATAGTAAAAACTAATAAGATGGTACTAATATGAATAATGCTGATTTATGCTATTCTGGGCGATAAAACTGTCTGATGCTCTCAATAAATTTGGATTATGCTTTATCAATCACATTGATTGTCTGGCTAATCCCCTCGCCATTTCTCCGCAAGCGGCTCTGCACCCCCGCAATCCCCTACTTCATCCTCACTTGAGAGAACAGTAATTAATATGGGAGTCCCCTCCCAATTCCCGAGCCACAGCAGCCAACCCAACAGTATCCATCCTATTTTATGTTATGCTATTTTATGTTATGCTATTTTTTGTTTATGTTATTAAACAGAATTCTTCTCAAACTCATTCTGAATTTCTATATCAGTTACAAGGAGCAATGCATCAACACACCACTCTGGATCCTGAATCTGATGAGGGAATAAAACAATTGGTAAACTTGTTTTTAAGGCAATCTAAAAGTGACATCAAGTGAAAGCTCCAGAAGATGTGGGGCCCAGCAAGTCGGAACTTGGAGACTGGTAGATGAGGCATGGACAGTTTTCAGCAATTGAGAAGAGGGGATGTAAAACAGAGAAAAAAAACCAAACTAGTAGCAATAATACAAAAAAATGTAAAAGGGCTACTGGCCAACCTGGAAAAGCATATTTTTTGTAGACCATGAAAGTATAAATTGGGAAAACAGTGGGGAATTCATCGAATTTTGTATATGCCTAAAGCTCCATCTGCACTTTTAGGCAGGGATCAGCTAGGGCAGCTGGAAGCAAAAAATAATATTTAAAAATGGGTAAATTAGTTTGGAGGTAAAAGATCAAAAATGTGGAATTTTTAAGTTGAAAATAAAGAAGAAATTATTAAAAAAATAAAAGATCAGGTGTTCCCTGGCGTGTGGGCCTCTAATATACCAGGGAAAGCAAAGAATGCTCTACCAGTACAAATCTGGCTTAAAGAAGGAGAACAATCAGTAAGGGTCAAACAATATCCCTTAAAAAGAGAAGATGGAGAAGGAATTAGCCCAATCATTGAAAACTTTTTGCAAATAGGACTATTGAAGGAGTGTCAATCTGATTTTAATACTCCTATTTTGCCCCTGAAAAAGCCTGATGAATCATACAGGTTAGTACAAAATTAAAGACCTGTTAATAAGATAACTGAAGATTTATACCAAATGGTTGCTAACCCCTACACTTTGTTAACTCTTTGAACACCTGAACTAACCTTGTTTACTGTTTTAGATTTGAAGGATGCTTTCTTTTGCCTCCCTCTCCATGAAGCCAGCCAGAAAAGTTTTTCATCTGAATGACAGAATTCCAAAACTGGACATAAAACTCAGCTCACATGGTGTGTATTGCCCCAGGGGTTCAAGAACTCTCCTACTATATTTGGAGAACAGCTGGCAAAGGATTTGGAGTCTTGGGAACCCCCACCAGGAGAAGGACAGCTGCTTCTGTAGGTGGGTGACCTCTTAACAGCCACCTGGACCCAGGAGGCATGTGTGGATTGGACGGTAAGCCTCCAAAACTTTTTGGGCCTGCAGGGGTACTGGGCATCTCAAAAGAAAGCCCAGATGGTGAAACAAACAGTGATTTACCTGGGCTATGAAGTAAGTGCTGGACAAAGAACCTTAAGGCAAGACTGTAAGGAAGCAATATGCCAAACCCCAAAACCCCAGACAGTGAAAGAACTGAGAACCTTTCTGGTCATGATGGGGTGGTGCAGACTGTGGATTTATAACTATGGATTGTTCTTTAAACCCCTGTACGCCTTAATTACATAAGGGAGCAAGAATCTTCAGCGGACAACAGAAGCAACACGAACCTTCAACCCACTGAAGAAGGCTCTTATGTCAGCTCCAGCTCTGGGACTTCCAGATGTGAATAAACCATTCTTTCTGTTTTCTCATGAAAAACAAGGGATTGCTCTGGGAGTACTGGGGGCTAGTAGCCTCCCTCTCCAAACAGCTGAACACAGCAGCCAAGGGGTGGCCAGGGTGCCTCAGAGCTGTTGCAACAGTAGCAGTGAACATCCAAGAGACACGCAAATTCACCCTAGGCCAGAAGATGACCGTGCTAGTATCCCACACAGTGTCTGCAGTCCTAGAGGCAAAAGGGGGACATTGGCTTTCCCCACAAAGATTTCTGAAGTACCAGGCCATACTGGTAGAACAAGATGATGTTGAAATTGTGGTAACTAACATTGTGAACCCAGCTTCTTTCCTCAGCAGGAACATAGGAGAACCAGTGATCCACGACTGCCTGGAGACCATTGAAGCCACCTACTCCAGTTGCCTGGATCTGAAGGACACCCCTTGAGGACGCTGAACGCTGGTTCTCTAATGGGAGCAGCTATATCATCAGTGGAAAAAGACATGCCGGGTATGCAGTTACCACAAGCAGAGAGGTAATAGAATCTGGACCATTGCCAACAAACATCTCTGCACAAAAAGCTGAAATAATTGCCTTAACCCAGGTCTTAGAGCTGGCAAAAGGAAAAGAAATCAACATTTATACAGACTCAAGGTATGCATTTGGAGTGGTACAAGCACACAAAGCTATTTGGAAAGAAAGAGGACTGCTGAACTCACAAGGGAAAAATATTAAACATGCACAAGAAATACTAAAACTATTAGATGCAGTTCAGTTACCTGAAAATGTGGCTATTATGCACATCAGGGCACACCAAAAAGTGAGCTCAGAATTGGAAGAAGGAAATACGCTGGCGGACAGAGAGGCAAAAGACGCAGTCAAAGGTGAGGTACCCAATGAAATAGTCGAGGCAGCATTAATTCCAGATGGAAAGATCTCTATTGAAGAAAGGTAAACCAGTATATAAGAAAAAGGAAAAATATCTTATTAAGGAAGAAGCAACTTACTGCCAGGAAGGCTGGGCTGTAACCAAAGAAGGAAAAGTTGTAGTACCTTCTTACTTGTTGTGGCCATTAGTGCTAAAAGAACATGAGAAAACATATTGGAGAATAAATGCCCTATACAATTATTTAAAGGATATAATTCTGGTTAAAAAATTACAAGGCACAGTAACAGAAGTAACTCGTCAGTGTGGTCTTTGCCTCTGAACTAATCCTAAAATCTTTCCAGAGCCTAAAGTTGGACAAATTGCAAAAGATTGTATTATAATAATTCAACTATATTATAATTTTGCTAATTGGATTAATTATTATACTTAAATAATATGATAAATGGGAAAGCCTGGGCAGCAATGGCAAATAAATTTTACGGAATTGCCCAGTAAAGGGGGGTATCGTTACCAATTAGTTTTAGCAGATATCTTTTCAGGATGGCCAGAAACTTTCTCTACCCAGACAGCTAAGAGGTTACCAAGGCATTATTACAAGAAATAATACCACGTTTTGGAGTCCCAGCTGCTATATCATCTATAGAGAGCCACATTTTATCTCCAAAATTGTACAGCAAGTTAGTCACCACCTGGGGATAGACCGGGAATTGCATACCCCATATCACAGTCAATCCAGTGGCCAAGTGGAGAAAATGAACCATTTGATCAAACAACAAATAGGCTGGGGCAAGAGGCAAATTTGCCTTGGCCCCAGGCTATTCCTCTGGCATTAGTACAGATTAGAACAAAACCAAGAACAAAAGGGAAATTAAGCTCTTTTGAAAAATTGTATAGGAGACCATATGCAGTTCAAGAAGGAATAACACCCATTCAAGTAGAGGAAGAAACTCTACACAAATACATAGTGGGCCTAAATAAACAACTTGGAGAAATTGGAAAATATGTGGCTGAGGCCCAAAGCAGAGAAATAGATGGGCTAGTACATGATGTACAACCTGGGGATTATGTATATGTTAAGTCTTTTGCAGAGAAGACTTTGGAACCACAGTGGGAAAGACCATTCCAGGTACTCCTCACCACCTTCATGGCAGTGAAGATCAAAGAACAGAAGGCATGGATCCATCACTCCCGAGTGAAGACATCTCCTGAAGAAATTTGGAAAACTACACCAGGTGATGGAGACCTGAAGCTGAAATTCACCGAGAACAGCGAGTAATGGACTTATAGCTATAATGGACATAATGCAAATAGTTGTGACCCTTGTGGTCATTGCCACAACTATAATAAGAGTCAAAGCAACACCACGTCAGTACAATGTAACCGGGATTTATCTATGCCAAGGGAAAGCGTACGATCCCTACTCTGATAGGGCTTTGAGCAGAATGTTAAGGGTCACAAATGCAAGTATGTGGGAAGGGAGAAATGTTTGGGGATGTGAATATGCATTTGTACAAGATGGGTTCCATGAGGCTTACCATCCACCCATGGAACTCATCCAAGTTAGTCCTGGGTGCTGTGACAAGTGCTTGACCACTTGTCCTGAGTTTAGACTTAAAAATGAAGGATGTGCAGCCAAAGGGTTTGATCTTGATGTTAATGTTACTCATTATTGCATAGTTTCACAAAATCAAAGGCAAATCAATCACACCACTGTCAGAGAGGGCTGTAGCAATCCAGACTCCGAGTTATTCAGAAAAAAAGAAACAACCTATTATTCCCACAATTACTAAAATTAGACCATATGCTATCAAGAAAACAAGAATTCAGAGACTGCTAACTAACCCAGGATAATCTCTGAAGCAAGTAGAAATGGGAATGTGGGTAAATGCTTCTGGCATTCGGCCAGAATGTGCCCCATTTCTCAAAACTCCTTTTATGGAATGGACTACTTGGCTTAAAAACCATATGCTGTCTAATTTTTAGAAAAAAAGAGTGACCTCACTGAGATATTAGGAACAGGATTGGGAGTTTTAAACACAATGGATTTGGAGGTGTTAATGAACAACTTGACTGTGGTAGGAAGTGATTCAGTTAAATTAGAGCAGCCTTGTAATCTTCATTGTTAGCACTAGGTAACAATCATTGGAAACTCATTAAAATATTACCAAAATGGAAAAATATAGAAGAGCAAGACCATGAGGTAACAATTAAAGCCCTAGGCACAGCTAGTGTGAATGTTTGTCTGGCTCCTGGATGTATTCAAGCACAAATGTGGATGCAGTCAGTGGCTGCTGAAATTCCCAAAATTGTTTGGGATAATGCCTCTGAAATGGAAAGAGAGCTTCAATCTTGGTGGTTTTTTGTTAATTTTGCCAATTACCGTGAGACAAATAGAAAGCTTTTAACTATACATAGTGCATCTGTAAGCTTAATATATCCAATAGTTGCTCTAGGACTAAATAATGAAAATCTTCTGAACATAGAATGTGGGCACAAGAAGTTGAAGGAAAATGGCAGACCATTAATTTAGAGCCCTGTTCTATAAGAAAACAACTGGGATATATATGTGAGGGAACTTTAGAAGATGACAAAGATACTTGCCTGGACATGGACCAAAGCATTTGCCACTATGAAATGCATCTAACCAACCAGACAACTTCACTTGTGTATATAGGACAAGGTTGTGTCTGTCTCAGAACAGCATGTCTCACCATAATAATAGACAATCAAATTGTGGATAAGACTCAATTCAATTTATGTGTTTGCAATTTTGCTGAAATCAAAGGATGTGACTTTTCTTATCAGGCACCTGTAATATCACACCAGTACATAAAAGCAAACCTGGTTACTGTGCAAGAAATATTGCCTGTGTCTATAGGAATGAATTTAACCCTGTGAGAGTCCGTCCGAGCCACTCGTCGGTTTCTGCCCAACGACTGTCGCCTGAGGCCTGCACTGGCCAGGGATCGGAGGAACGCCAAGTGACTGTTCCACAGGTGATGCCTGTGAGGGAATGGTGACCTTTTTGTTCGTTGTAAGATAGGTTATCTTGAAACCCGGACATGCAAGCTTAAGATAAGTAATCTTGAAGCCCGGGGATGCGGGCTGGTCTGTGGGTATGTGATTACTGATTACTTAGGCTAGCACAATAACCAAACGTCTTAGTAATTTTTTTAGGAAAAAAAGAGCAAGCAGAACGAGCTGGAAAGATGAATCAGCAAGAAGGGAAGAACTTAAAAGGGGGACTTGCGACTCGATCAGGCGTGGCAGTTTTGTGGAGTGGAGTCTCCCTGCCACCCAGAGCTGCAATTTGCTTTTGCCGTCTGTACTCAATAAATTTTTCAAATTGGTTTGGAGTATGGCCCTTTGTGCTCATTTATAACAATGCCTACCAGGACTGGTTTCTCATGACAACTAGTCACGGGGTGCTGACTCAACAAAGCTCCCACAGATGGAAGAACAATGGACTGGTCAGTATGGGCTACCTTGCTTGTGTTCATAACAACAAAGATGGTTTGGTGTTCCTTGAAGCGTCCTGTTTCCACCTGTTCCTCAGCGTAACGAGCTCCACATACAATAGTCCATAAATCTTCCCACCTTTTTGCCAGAAGCCACTCGCTTTGGGAAAGGACTATAAAAGTGACTTTCTCAGAAAAGACCCCTGAGATCTCCCCAGACAGCAACAGACATCTATTGGCTGACTCCACAAGGATTCGTCTGCCCGTCTTGGTAGCTATAATCCCGACCCCCTTTTCTCTCTCTCTCTCTCTCTCTGTCCCACTATCACATTTTGGTTGGCACTAAATAAAGTGCATTTCTGTAGAAGTAAACTGGTTTTGTCCCATGCTGTGTCTTTTGCTCTCTGAGATCCATAAAAGAACCAGCTATGACTCCTGCTCTTGAATTGGGCAGACTGTG
This sequence comes from Erithacus rubecula, assembly GCF_903797595.1. NCBI lineage: Eukaryota > Metazoa > Chordata > Aves > Passeriformes > Muscicapidae > Erithacus > Erithacus rubecula. The sequence continues at coordinate 31,002 of NW_027635556.1, read as the reverse complement.
ACAGCTCCCGGTGTTTTTCTGGGTTTCCAGTCCAGAGCATTTTGAATAGTTCCAAGAAAAAGAAATATCACAGTCCAGGGAACTTCACTGCCTCAGCTAGCTAAAAAAATACTGACTAAAAAACAGAGGAGCGCTCCCTCTCACTGCCCGTCCATGCTGCAGATAACAGTCAGGAGAAGGAAAGCTGAAGCTCTTATCTATATTTTGAAAACAACTGCCTCAGACATTCCACCGCTTCTTCTTCTCCCCCACTTCACTCTCAAATCTAGTTTTAAAGGTGCAAAAGTTATTTCTGGGCTAAACAGATGGATAGGGATACAATTCAACATGATAAAGTCACCCCAGGACAAGATGTAAGCTGAGTTAAATGGTGTTAAGTGTTGTTGTTTTCCTAAGTTAAGTTTAGTATAAGTTATAAGCTGAGTTAAATACTCTTAAGTGTTATTCCTCTGTTAAATTGTTATAGTCGTAGGTTAAAAGTTAGGTTAAATACCATAAAGTGCTGTTCTTTTGCTAAATTGTGAAGATTAAAGTTAAGGTTAAGGTATAAGTTAAGTCCTGTTGAGTTTGAGCTCTCTTGGGCTTTGAGGCCGCATTACTTTTATCCTTGCCCTCTCTGTCCTTTTGTCACACCCACCTGAGCACACACACACGGACAGTTCTCGGTTCATTTCTGGTTTGATTGACTGGATTTTGTTTGGTTTTGTTGTTGCTTTGTTTCCTTGCTGTGCCTGAAGTGTCCAGTCCAGGAATAGGGTGACTCTTGGCAAGGAACTTTGTCGTGCTGTAGCTTAACATTAAATCTGGTTTTTGCTGATCCCGTGCTGGGGATTTTTTAAATGCTCTCAGCCCCTGGCTCATAACAGGGTGAAGGAGCCCTGGCCCAGGCTTTGTCCCTGGGACACGGGGACGCTGCCGGGGGGTCCCTGTACCCCTGTGCCACCCCCAGGGCCCGGCCCCTGTCCCCCTGTCAGGCTCTGGGGTTGATCTCATGGAACATCCTCTGGGGGAGGCTGCGGAATGGGGGGCGGGGGGACTGGGGGGGACAGGGGACCCCACTGTGCACGAGCAGCGTTGGAGGCCTCTGGGGGACTGTGAGGGGGGAACGGGGCAGAGTGACCTCCCCAGTGACCTCACACAGCCCTTGTGATGTCACACAGCCCCTGTGATGCTACACAGCACTGTGATATCACACAGCACCCTATGATGTCACACAACACCCTATGATGTCACACAGCACCCTATGATGTCACAGTTCTGTGATGTCATGCAACACCCTATGATGTCACACAGCTCTGTGATGTCACATAGCACCCTGTGATGTCACACAGCTCTGTGATGTCGCACATAACCTTATGATGTCACACAACACCCTATGATGTCACACAGCCCCTGTGATGTCACACAGCACCCTATGATGTCACACAGTCATTGTGATGTCACACAACCCCGTGATGTCACACAACCCATGTGATGTCACACAGCACCCTGTGATGTCACACAATTCTTGTGATGTCACACAGCCCCCAGTAATGTCACACGGCCACATGAGCTGTCACACAGCCCTGTGATGTCACACAACTCCTGTGATGTCATACAGCACCCTGTGATGTCACATTGCCCTGTGATGTCATATAGCCCCTGTGATGTCACACAGCCTCTGTGATCTGTGAAGTCACAGTCATTGCTGTGATGTCACACAATCTGCCCTGGGATGTCACATGGCCATTCTGTGATGTCACATAGCCACACTGTGATGGCAGAACACGCTCTCTGATGCCACAGCCTTCTCTGGGACATCACACAGCTGCTCTGTAATGTCACAGCCTGCTGTCTGATATCACAGAGCCACCCTCTATGATGGCACAGTCTCCTCTGTGACCTCACTGCCCTCTCTATGGTGTCACACAACCGTCCAGTGCTGTCACAGCCCACTCAGCAATATCACAGCCTGTTCTGTGATGTCACAGCCCAATCTGTGACCTCACACTACTCACCCTGTGCTGTCACACAGCCCCTTTCTGACACCACAGCTGCTCTCTGGCTGCATGACACAGCCACAGAGGTGCTGCTGTGCCACAGCCCCCTCTGGGACATGACACAGCCCCTGCCAGTGCTGAGCACCTGTGCGCTCTGCCTGTGCCCTGCTCGTGTCCCTGCCATGCCCTGGCAGTGCCCCAGCCCTGCTGCGCTGTGCACAGGGGCTGTCTCTCTGCAGCGCTGCCCTTGCCAGGAGCTGCTGCTGTGCTGGAGCCTGGCCCAGCTCAGCAGCACAGGCACAGCAAAAGGACTTGAATCACCCTCTTGGGGCTTTGGTGCTGTTTGCATCAGACTCAGTCCCTGAGAGAGTGTGCTCAAAAAACTTCTCAAGAGCTCCAAGTGAGATTGAAGCACTGAAGTTTCTCATATTTAACTAGATCCCAGTGAGGGACAGGACTGAGAAAGTGTCCTCAGGTCCCAGTTAGAGCAGAACACTGGAGGCACTGATGGCAGGTGGGGACAAAGGAGGGAAAGGTGTCTCTGGTGCTGAGCACAGCAATTCTTTGTTTCTCCAGTTGTTCTCTGCTATGACAAAAGGATCCACCATCTCTGAAGCAATCCATCCATCTCTCCCAGGTCTCTCATCAGCTGTCCTCATACTCCACTCCACTGAGCACAGAGTTCCTTTGCCCCTATGCAGTAATCATGTTCTTGCAGCCGTCAAACCCCACCTTGGGATGTCTCTGGGCCCTCTCCAAGGTGTTGGCAAATGAAAACATTCTGCTAGTAGTATAAGGAATTTAGCAGAAGAACAAGGCTGGCCAGTCTTGTTTGTTCTTGCTACTTTTGTATGGGAACAATCCTTGCATAGATAGAATTTTGGAGGCCAAATCACAATTTTAGTTATGGCCCCTGGACGAGAAGTTTGGTTCATTTCCATAGGTGGAAAGAAGCAGTGCCCGAGTGTCTCAGGAGCAGATGAGAGGTGACCACCAGAGGCTGTCCTGACACCTTTTGTCTGGGAAAAATCCTTGAATACAAGGAATTTTTTAAGGTAAGTCCAATTTCAGCCATGCTCATAAGGAAGGAGGGAGGTTTCTTTTCCATAGAAAGAAAAGCACAGGGCCCCAGTGCTCCTGGGACTGATGAGAAGCACTCCTCAACATGCCAGGATCTGCCAGACCTGCCAGGTGGTCCATGGGAGGCCAAATGAGCCAGACCTGTTCCATCTTCCCTTTGGTTCCATGGGATCCCACAGTATCACAATGGTCTCCATGATTCCATGGGGCCTTTCAATGCCACAGTATTCTCCATGGATCCACGGTGCCCTGTAGGATCACAAGGGCGCTTTAGCTGCACAAGGCCCTGTAATGCAACCATGGCTTCTTGGTTCCACACAGCCCTGCTGCTTCACACTGGCCCCTTGCGACTATGTGGCCCAGCAGTGTCACAGTGGTGTCCTTGGTTCAACAGGGTCCCCAGAGTGTCACAATGGTCCTTTAGATCCTTGTTACCTTGCAGTTTTACAATGATTCCTTTGATTCATTGTGCCCTGCAGTTTCACAATGGTGCCTTGGTTCCATGGCATCCCCAAAGTGTCACAGTGGTCTCCACAGGAAGGAAACCACAGACCCCCAGTATTTCAGGGGCTAATGAACTGCAGACACCAGAGGCCAAGGCCAGCCAGACATGTCTGTAATGGCAGCTTTTGTGTAGGAGCAATCTTTGGATATAGGACTTCTGGAGGTGGAATCCCAATTTTGGCCGTGGGCACCTAGAGAAGAAGGATGGTTGTTTTCCACAGGAAGGAAAGCATGGAACCCCAGTGTTTCAGGGCAGAATAGAGGTGACCACCAGAGGCCAAGGTCAGCCAGACCTATATGTCCTGGCAACTTTTGTCTGAGAGAAACTCTTAGGGATAGGAATTTTGGGGGGAAAGTACCAATTTTAGCCATAGGTGCCTGTGCCAAGAGGGACGTTTCTCTTCCATATGAAGGAAAGCACTGAGCCCCAGGGTTTGAAGGCAGGTGAGACCTGGTCCCCAGGTAGACAAGGGCAGCCAGACTTGTTGCTAATGGCAGTTTTTGTGTAGGAGCAATCCCTGGATATTGGGAATTTTGAAGGGGGAATCCCATTTTGGGCATGGATGCTTCAGTCAGAAGGGCAATTATTTTCCTTTTGAAAGAAAGCCCAGGGTCCCAGTGTTTCAGGGGCACATGAGAAAAGACCCTCAACATGCCAAGGGAAGTTGGACCAGTCAGGCCAAGCCAAACAGACCTGTTACCTGTTCCCTTGTTCCCATGGGGCCCTGCAGTGTCACAATGGGAGTGTCATATTGGATCCTCGGTTCCATGAGGCTCAGCTGTGTCACACTGGCCTCTTGTTTCCATGGGGCTTCACAGTGTCACAATGGTCCCTTGTTTCCATGAGGCCTTGCAGTGTCAGAATGCTTTCCTTGGTTCCATGGGATTGCACAATGACATAATGGCCCCATGGTTCCATAAGGCTGCAGTGTCTCAACAGTCTCCATTATGAAGTGTCACAATGGCCTCTTGTCTGCACGATTCCCTGGTGTGTCACAGTGGGCGCCTCTTTCTTCCATGAGGCCTTGCAGTGTCACAGGGGTCTCCTTGGTACCACAGTATTGGGATATAAATACTATGAGGAACAGGGCAAATGAGAGATATTGTAAAAGGTTTATTGCCTTATGGCATCAGTCTCATAGAATGGTGAGATATTAATGGTGCTACATCCAACGCTCTAACAGAAGCTGCCTCATTCTCAGTTACAATGCCTTATGTTAATTTTTAGCCAATCAAATACTTCTACAAAGCTTGCTAGTGTCTTTTTATACCAATCATTTATTGCTTTGCCTTTCACGGCTTTGCCAAAATGCGTCATTTTTCAGTCAATCATATAACACTTCACAAAATGACATGAATATATCTAAAAATTTTAACTAACTTTATAACAGGTTCTATTACTAAACTTTAAAGTCTTTTATTATCTTATTCAATATATTGCTTTGCTTACAAATTGCATATTTCTATTTGCTTAAAATATATTTTTTCTTAAACTGCAAACTTTTATTCTTGTTTTATATCTGTTTCACTTTAATGCTTTAATACTCCAAGCCTTCTCCAAGGTGTGAGAGTCCATCTGAACCTCTCGTCTGTTTCTGCCCAATGACCTTCGCCTGAAGCCTGCGCTGGCCAGGGATGGGAGAAACATCAAGTAACTGTTCCACAGGTGATACCTACCAGGAGTGGTTTCTCATGACAACTAGTCACAGGGCGTTGGTAGCTATAATCTTGAGTCCCCTTTCTCTCTCTCAATCTCTCTCTCTCTCTGTCCCACTATCGCATTTTGGTTGGCACTAAATAAAGTGCATTTCTCTAGAAGTAAACAGGTTTTGTCCCCTGCTGTGTCTTTTGCGCTCTGAGATCCATAAAAGAACCAGTCACGACTCCCGCTCGGGTTGGGCGGACTGTGACATTATTTGGTGTAGTCGGCAATTGGATTCCTGATACTGGAGGAGTTGGGGTTTCTGTGCACTTTGTACCAGGGGAAGACCTTTGCCATTTCAGCCGCACCTAGCCTGTCAGTACCGTAAGGACTGAACAGTGTTAGAAAGCAAGGGAGTTGGTATTGGGTTCTTCCCACAATCTGCACACAGACCCAGGTGGATAATCAACTCCATTTCAGTTATCGGAGAATTTTTTTGAAAGGATCTCAACTGTACAAAGATGGGACTTGTGTTTTTTGTTGTTAGCTGCTTGATGTAGTTGAGGAGACAACCATTATGCAACTAAAGAGAACCTCCCAAGAGGTTTGGTCCCCTCAGCCACCCAGGGAAGAGACGGGGTTGTTCACAGCAGAAGTCTGGGTGTTAGGTCTTGACCTCCCTGAAGTTTTTTTTCCCCTTGCACATAATTGTAACTCACAGAATATTATTATTGTTGTTATTTAGTTGTTGTATTTGACTACTTGGGATTGCAAAGAGACAAGTGGTTTTTGTAATTAATTTACCTCCCAAGGAGTGTGTCTCTTCAGTCGCTCCAGGGACGAGAAGGGATTCACAGTTTCAGCTGTGCTTTTTTGTGTAACTTTAGGTGTGTCTCCCTGAGAGTGGTTTTGGTCCCTTCGTAAAAATGTCTGAAAATGATAAAGGTGCATTTTACACTTTACTAGCTAAGTATAATGCCAGACCCTCCCAAGGTGGGGGGAAGACTGGGCACACAGTAATTGGTTTAATTTAGAAAATGTGATTGATAGGATACATTCTTTGCAACATGAAACGAAATTCAAACTGAGAAAGAAAAATAAAACCATACTTTGAACAGTTCTAGGCACTTGTCTTTCAGCAGCTGTAGAATCTCATTTTAAACAAGTGAGTGAGAAAAATGCAGTGATAGACTCATTGCAAAACCTGGTGGAAGCTTTGCAAAAACTATTACAGGAGAAAACAAATCAGGTAGAAACTCTGCAAAACCAACTAGAACAGAAAACGAATCAGGGAAAAACTCTGGAAAACCAACTAGAGCAGGAAAGAAAGCAGGTAGAAACTCTACAAAAACAACTAGAGCAGGAAAGAAATCACAACTATTTGCTACAACTATCACATGCCTCACAACATGCAGATACACCTAATGAAACAGAAGAAAAGGAAACATATCACGTAAAGCAGATATACCCACAGAGAGAATTAGTACACATACAAAATAGTGGGGAAAATTGCTGCTCTAAAATGGGACCTCTCGTTAAAACGGAATATAGATACCTGAACAACGAGGATTTTGACCCCCACATAAGCTCCAAAAAAATACCATACACTGCTACTGAATTGACCAAATTAAAGAAAGAATACTCACGTCTCCCCCAAGAATCTGAGACTGAGTATGTTTTTAGAGTTTCACTCACTGGAGGAGATCAAATAAAATTAAGCGAACAAGAAGCCAGTGGGTACTGGGGACCTGGAGTTTTCTTATCAACTGGAAACGCTCATGTTCCATGGTCTCTGACACAGTGTGCAGGCTACTGGGCTGGGGGACTTAGCCCCCTAGAAAGAGGTGATCCTCTAGTCGTACCTGGCACCACAGACTAACTCTTAGAAAACATTTAAAAACCTGCGTGCTTGCAAATTATACATGAAATAAAATTCATTGCTGTCCATAAATCACCTATGCAATCACCTGTAAATGTAAAACAATACCCTCTTCTCCCTGGTGCCAAAGTAGAGATCAAACTGGTTATACAGGACTTGCACAACCAAATTGCACCAAATTGGGAAAAGGCAAATGTAAATGATCACAAATTGATAATTGATGCTCTTGGTACTGCTCAAAACAACATCTCCTTTGCCCTCAGCTGTATCCAGGCACAGATTTAGATGCAAACAGTTGTTGTCTCAATTATAAGGGGAGGGGAAGAAGGCATCTTCCCTACTGAAATCCGGACAATAATTTGGGACAATGCTAATGATTTTGAAAGGAAGTTTCAGTCCTGGTAAAATTTGGTAAACTTTACCTACAACCCCAGAACAAACACAGCCACAGCCTTTGTGTTGACAATACGCAACGTTTCAGTGCATTTGATATACCCCATCGTTGCATTAGGATTGAATCACCATGGAACTATTCTCTATCCTTTCGAGCATAGAGAATGGTCCCGTCAAATTGGTGAGAAATGGCAAACTGTTAATTTGGAATTTTGTGATGTTCGGGAGCAACAGGGTTTCATTTGTGAAAGCAATGCCATTGTGGCCCAAGACATCTGTTTAGACACAGAGCAAAATATCTGTCATTTTGAAATACACCTGCAACAGTGCTGGTGTACATAGGAAATGGATGTGTGTGTGTAAGAACTGCTTGCAACTTAGTGTTGGTAGAAAATGTTACAGTGGATCTAAAAAATCATGTAAATTTTTGTGTTTGCAATTTTACCACGATCATGGGCTGTGACTTTTCCTATATTGCTCTGGTTATGTCTTATCACCTTTTGCAATCCAATTTTACACTGATTCATCAGTTAGTGCCTGCTCCCATCGGGATGAACCTCACTTTGATTAAACAATTGTTGCTTCACCAGGACTTAATTGGGATCCTGGGAAAAATCAAGAAAAATGGACAGAAGACCCTGGTGACAGTCCATCACAATGTGAGAGAAATACATCGGGTTTTAGAAAGGGTAAAAGGGGATGCTGAACTCAGGTGGTGGGATACTCTTTTTAGGTGGTCACCTACTGCTACCGGCATCCTAAACAAATTGTGTCATCCCATCGTTGTGCTTTTGATTTTGGTTTTAATCAGTTTTGTTTTGTCAGTCATTCTATGCATCCTGAATTGGAGAATGGTAAAACGGCTGACACAATTGGCATCAACAATGGAAGCACATAATTTGATCACTACTCCATCTGCTAAAGATACCCCTAAAGTTACTGACACCAGACAAATTACACGAGCAGTTAAAGTCAGGCCTTTAACAGCAAACTGATTAGAATTGTTTGTTACGATTGGCATGATTTGTTTTAGTAATGTTAATCATTTGATTGAAAATTGTTTTGGAAAATAATTGTTTTAATCATAAAAATGTATTATAATGGATACTGATGTGTTTTAATTCTAATTGTTTGAATTTTAATTGTTTGGATGTTATTTCATTGATTCTTTTTTAATTGTTTGAAAGTTATTTTAGCTAATATCATTGTGATTTGTTTGAAAAATTAGTTTAATCACTTTTGTTGTGATTATTTTGCTTTAGTAATTTTCTGTTTATTTTCCTTTTCCTTTTCCTTTTCCTTTTCCTTTTCCTTTTCCTTTTCCTTTTCCTTTTCCTTTACCCTTTTCCTTCTTATCCCCGGTTTTTTGTTTTCCCTGTCCCTGTTCTCAGGATCTGCTACCAATTACGGGTCCTGAAGATGCTACTATGTCACAACATCATGCTGATGTAGTTTCTCAGCGACGCTCGTTGGTCACGGGGTGATGTGAGAGTCCATCTGAGCCTCTTGTCTGTTTCTGCCCGACGACCGTCGCCTGAGGCCTGCGCTGGCCTGGGATGGGAGGAACGCCAAGTGACTGTTCCGCAGGTGATGCCTACCAGGACTGGTTTCTCATGACAACTAGTCATAGGGCGCTGACTCAACAAAGCTCCCACAGATGGAAGAACAATGGACTGGTCCGGTATGGGCTACCCTGCGTTTGTTCATAACAACAAAGATGGTCTGATGTGCCTTGAAGCGTCCTGTTTCCACCTGTTCATCAGCATAACGAGCTCCACATAAAATAGTCCAAAAATCTTCCCACCTTTTGGCCAGAAGCCACTCGCTTTGGGAAAGGACTATAAAAGTGACTTTCTCAGAGGAGACCCCCGAGATCTCCCCAGATGGCAACAGACATCTTTTGGCTGGCTCTACGAGGTTTCATCTGCCCGTCTTGGTAGCTATAATCCAGACCCCCCCCCCCCCCCCTTCTCTCTCTCTCTCTGTCCTACTATTGCATTTTGGTTGGCACTAAATAAAGTGCATTTCTGTAAAAGTAAACTGGTTTTGCCCCCTGCTGTGTCTTTTGCACTCTGAGATCCGTAAAAGAACCCGTCACGACTCCCGTTTGGATTGGGCAGACCATGACACATTGATTGGGTTAAACATCACGCAAACAAGCTTACACATTTTGCAACATTTCTATTTGATTCATTCTTCTTTCCTGTCACCAGTCTTGATCCATTCTTTAAGGAATCTTCAAAGCTCTGTTTGCTCTTGGCAAGGCATCTTGGTTTTCAAGCTGCTTATGCTAATTAAATCCACAGTACTCTGTCTTAGCTCCCACAGTGGAGTCACTTCATTCAAGGCACAATAGCCTACAGTAAATTTCTATTGTCTGTCAAACTTGCCCACAGGCAAACTGGGGCTGTTGAAGGGTGAGTGGGTTTTACTGAGCACCCTTTGACTTTCTAGCCAAAATGTTATGTGTGGGGATAATGGCATCTTGATTCATCTGATACTGCTGGCTGTGTGCTGTTGAGGTAGCAGTTGGTACTTGCTGCACTTTCACCTTCAGGAACCTACAATCAGAGAGTCTTACATGCAGCAGCTTGATGGAGTGTTTTGTTAAAGGAATTTATTTTCATTTATTGCAAATTCATGCAATTTTTTTTTTTTGATAATACAATTTCTGATGACTAAAAATAAGCGCTGGTCCTGAATGCAAACAAAATGAGAGCACTGTGTCAAAATGCTAAAAGCTCAGTTCTAAAAAGTCAACAACAAAAAAAATGGCTGGAAGTGGTTAGTATTGACATTTACATTTGTTTACGAAGACGGGAATATGCCAGATTATTTTTTACATTGCTCTATGTAGGGATTTTGCAGGTATTATATCTTTATAAATGATTTACTGAATCCTACACAGAAATTGCAGGAAACAGAGTTCTATCTGCTCTTAAGATTCGATTGCAGGAATTGATAGGAAGTTGAAAGAAATCTGTGAGTCAGCTGTGAAAAGTGGTGTGGAAGCAAAGGTCTTTTACATCAGCAATCCCATAACACCAAGGGCTCTGCACTGTTTTAGTTAGACTGTGCAGGTGTCAGAATATATGATTCTAATATATGATTCATGGCCAAAACTGAGGTGAGTCACACTGACATCCAGTCTGGTTTACTCACACTGAGATACACTCTAATTTTAAGTTCTGTCATGGCTGTTAAAAGCTTACCATTGCATTAAAGGATGCAGGTTCTTCTGCTGCATGCATTAAGGAGATGAAGAAAACAGAAACTTAAATTAGAGCAATTGCTCTGTTGTCACTAAGAACAAAATGGATATAAGTAATAAAAACCTCTTAAATGTATGGTAGAGAAAATTCTTCCTGGTCAGACACACTTAGTGAAGATGGCTGTGTCCTGGTTAGTGTAAATACAGCCAATCATCCATTTGGGCATGTCCTTAAAAACTTCACATGGACTGCACAGTCCTGTTAGGATACCTGCATTTGTACTGCAGTGGGAAATGCAAGACCCGGTTCTGGGCATGGGGAAAGTTGTTGCTTCCTCTGAGTGCAGTAAGGAGAGTTTTAGGGAAACTGCCATCAGCAGAAAGGTGAAAGATAATTCTTTTGAATTTTATAATTATCTTTTTTTTGAAAGATAATTCTTTTGTTTCCTGCATTTACAGTGCCTTTTGATCGTTTGGGAAACAGAAGTTGCCGAACTTACTTTCATCTAGATTAAGTTTTCAGAGTGGTCCACACAGTTCATGGTACTCACAGCAGTGTCTGGTCAGTCACATGCTGCTGAAGCTCTTCTGAAGATCAGTTTTAATAAATAATTAGTATTTCAAAGACCACTGGTGTGCAATGACTACAGTACAATGACTGGAATGTGAGAGCAGTGAATTAACTTGCAGTGCTGCTGTGTTCTGCACAGCCTGGCAGCTAAAGCAGTAGTCCCTTTATTTGATATGCTCTGCCCCTCTGACCTGTCTCACAGCAGGCAAAGCACAGATTTTACTGCTGCCTGTCTGTCATTAAAGTGTGTCAGAAGGTGTTTTGCAGTTAGGGAATGCATTAAAAATGCCACTTCAGTCAGTGCTGAGCTTCAGTGACAAAAATGCCTACAAGCTCCTGTTGCTTTGAATGTGCAGAACCAAAGTCCTGCCAAAACACAGCAGTGGGGATTTGCTGATGCTGTGTCTGGCTCTGTTGCTGTGGAAGGGTTATGGAGCAGCGAAGAAACAGCAACAAGACACTCTCTTGCTTGGTGCAGAAAAGAGCAAGAAAGAGCAATTTATTGAAAGAAATCATTGCCTTTAATAAGACAATTCATGCAAAACGAAATACAAACAGATCATTGGCAGAGAAGCAGACACCTCTCCTCCCTGACTTTCTCATGGACCTAGCAGGTGTTTATCTCTGTTATGATTCCTTGTCTTATGCTTACAATAGAGAAAAAGTCTCCAGCTTGGGAAAAATCCTAGCTGAGGTTGAGAAAGTTGCTTGGCCTGGAAAAATACTTAGAACTTGAGAAAAAGGCCTAGCTAAAATGTGCCTAGGCCTTCAGCAGTGTCCAAAATTCCCCCTTTTAATTTTTAAAAAGTAAAGAAAGAGAAGTGTTGGTAATCCTCCTGTTAACAAACTCAATTCTAAAACTTAATTCTAATTACAAAAACAAAACCCATCACCATTCACCAAACTTATCAAACAGTGAAAAAATCCACCACTAAGTAATTATTCTAATACAACAATGAAAACTATATCAACAGTTCCAACACGAACAGATGAATGTCCATTCTCTGCTTGAAGAGGGATCATCTGGTCAGCATTTTCTCTGGTTGGTGTTTGGTGAGCTGGTCAGCATGTGAAAGCTGAGCTGTGATCACACTCTGCCCCTGGTGCAGTTCAGGGCAGACACCTGGCAGGTCAGTAGCAAAGACCCAGGCATGACTCATCTGAAGCCTGAAATGAGGCAAAGGTGATTCACAATAACTGGATTGGTTAGATCTTTTCTTTCTCTTTTTCCAATCTCGCTGCCCTACAATAGGAACAGTATCAGGCACAGGCACAGGAAAAGCCTGAGCCTCTCTCATTTGGGTATCATCATTGCAAGTTTTCAGCTCTTCCCTTAGAACAAGGGAATAGAGCTCAGAAACAACTGCCCCAATGCTCCCTCCTCCCATGCCCACTGCAGAAATGAAACCAGCCCCCGCTGCTCCCCCCTTTGAAGTGAGGACAAAGCCATTGTTGCTGTCAGCACAGGGTGGGAGCGGCGAAGCAGCTGGAAATGCCGATGGGAGGGGTCCATTCGTGGAGTCCAGCGCTGGGGTCGGTACCGCTTCTGGGTGAATGAATGGAGAAACTGAGGAAAGAAGAGAAGGCAGCCCCACCTCTGCTGAGGCAGAGAAGGGCAACCCAGACCCTGCTCGGGCAGGCAGGTCGGTCTCCAGCATCGGAGAGGAGGGAGGCGCCGGCACCACCTCATTCTCTGGGGTGGCTGGTGCCGATGGCTCCCTCTCAGCAGGCAGGTCACAGTCAGACGGCACCGTGGACGGACGGGCCAGCACCACCCGCACCTTTTCAGGGAGAGGCTCTGCTCCGGCAGGCGGATATAGAGGCGGCACCGGCATGGTGGAGGGGCCGGCTGACGGCACCTCCTTCTCGGCAGCGAGCGGCCCCACAAGGGCAGGGGGCCGCCCCCCCCAGGCAGCGCTGGCTGCACGGGGGCTGCTCCAGCCGGCGGCCGCACCGAGCCGTCAGCGCGGGGGGCGAGTCTGGCTCCGGAGGGTTCCCGGGATAGCAGTCAGATTCGTCCTTGTTTTGTTCTGAACATGCCTCGCTCCCCTGAGAGCCTACCTCGCCCTCCTTCACTTTTTCATTAATGATCCCCCAAGTGTGAAATCGAGGGAGAATTGAAGCATCGCCTTCTTGTATGACTTCATACAATCGGTATCCGAGCTCTCTCCAAGCTTTCTCAGAGAAGGCCACTCCTTCATCCTCAGAAAACCCGCTTTCTCTTGCCCATGCTAACAAGTCAACCAAGTCCTTGTCCGGAATTGGGGTGTCCAAGCTTTGAAGGACATCCCTCCACAGCGAGAGTATAGTTTGCTCTTGCTTAGACAGACGATTCCCCATTATTTCAGAATTTCCCACCTAGCCTCTATGCTGGGAGGGAGGGGGAAACACAGTACCTCTCTCGACGGGGAGAAAACAGTCGAGACGCAGCTCTTGCTGTGCGGGCTCCCGGCACTCGGCTCCGCAGGGCTGTGGGATTTCGCCGCCACTCAAACCGAGCCAAGGGGCTCCTGAGCAACAAGCTCATATTACCTCTCTCGGTGGGAGAGGAGAAAAGCCGATTATTTCTGCGGGTTTCCCCTCCTGCCGTAGTCAGGCGGGTCTCGGCGATGTCCCAGATGGCTCTCGACTCCGGCCGCGATCCCGGCTCTGCTCCTGGCCCCAGGTTCCCAGCCCTGGTTTTCTGGGTTTCAGTCTGCTTGTTGCAGCTCTGGCTACAAACCCCAGGACGGGCCGCACCCCGGTTAGGACAGGCCTCCAGGGTCTGTCCCGGTTTTTGCAGGCTGTCAGTTCCGAGTTTTCCCGGTGCTGTTTGTCGGTCAGAGATCACTTAGGGCAATCTCGATCCACTCGAGTAACGATCTCTCGGTGGAACCTCCATATGTTGCCGTGAAGAAAGATATGGAGTGGCGAAAAAACAGCAAGAAGACACTCTCTTGCTTGGTGCAGGAAAGAGCAAGAAAGAGCAATTTATTGAAAGAAACCATAGCCTTAAATAAGACAATTCGTGCAAAACAAAATACAGACAGACCATTGATCAGAGAAGGAGACACCTCTCCTCCCTGACTTTCTCATGGACCTTGCAGGTGTTTCTCTGTTATGATTCTTTCTCTTGTGTTTACAATAAAGAAGAAATCTCTAGCCTGGGAAAAATCCTGACTAGAGGCTGAGAAAGTTTGATGGCCTGAGAAAAATACTTAGAACTTGAAAAAAAGGCCTAGCAAAAATGTGCCTAGGCTTCAGCAGTGTCCACAACTAGGACTGGGACCGGCTGTGGGGATTGGTTGTGGCTTTAGATCATCCAAGAGCAGAGCAGTTGCTGGCTGCTGTAAAGTTGTTTCTTGTGAAGGAACGTCAGGCTCCAAAGGCAAAGAGCCCAAGGCTCTCCAGTCCCTGTTCAATCTCTCTGCCATAAAGTCCCGATGGAAGCAGGAGCAGCTCTCTGCTGCAAGAGGTGGAAGCTGCAGCTGGTGCAGAGTCTCCAGAGGCAGATGCTCCCTGGCCTTTCTTCTTCTGTTCTTTTCTTCTTCATCTTCCTCCTCTTCTCTCTCATGGGCTGGTAGTGGTGATGATGGTGGTGATGGAGAAAGACAGAGCAAAGAGAGAGGAGCGAGAGAGCTCTGGCTCCAATACACAGATTTTTATTGACAAATTACCCAATGAGCCAAAACCATGAACCTGACGAATTTCTCCTAAACCTATTAGAATTCCGTAATACTAAAGTCTACATATAACTTGTGCATAAGGCCTATCTGTTCTATGTGAAGAATATATAAAATATTCCTACTGCAATTTTATTTTGTCTAGAACTAAGTTTTGAGAGGAATGTTACATTTGTCTTTACAAACAAACTGTAGATCTGTTGGTAGGTAAAGTTAGCACCTATAGATAAAAGAAACAATGGGAGGGATTACACTGATTGATGAATGGAAAAAGAGATTTGCCTTTACAAACAAACTGTAGGTTTGCTGGTAAATAAAATTGGGTAACAGAAGATGAAAGAAGCAATGGGGAGGGGGAAAACTGAAGTCTACAAGAATTAAAAATTAAAAGGGAGGGTTATACATTAGAGGGGAATGTCAGGTGTCAGGCGTTCTGGGAAGTCTGTGCCTCTCTAGTACCTCAGCCAATGGGGAAAGAGAGAGGGAAAAGCGGCCGGGAAGTTAGGATAAAAAGGGAGGTTGCGTCCTCCAAAAATTTGAGAGATCCCAGGGGAATGCCCCATGGCCTCTCCCTTTATTCGAATAAAGCAAAAAGGACTCCTCTGTCTCCTTTTTGGACATAAACCTCTGGTGTTTGTGGGTTAATTTCCCTTAAAATTTGGGGGCTCCGTCCGGGATATTTCCACCGTCCGGGGCAGCAGGCATCGGTGGAGCTGAAGGCGCGCCTCACCCAGTTTCGGTGATCAGCTCCCTGGGGTGCCAGCTGGCACCGGGCGATCGATTGGGTTCCTGAGACTGTCCAGGAGACAGACGAGTGGCGGACCAGGGGGGTCCGTGAAGAGTCCGCAGGGAAGGACCACTGAAAATCTCACCGGTGAGTAAAATGGGATCCTCGGGGAGCAAACCTGGGAGGACGCCCATGGAGGGCAGCACAGGTACACCTGGGAGGGCGCCAATGGAGAGCAGCACAGGTGAAACGGGAAACCCATGGAGGGTTGGAAGGGTGAAGCTGGGACAGGGACGCTGCAAAAAGGATCCCATAATACCTCCGGAGAGTCCCTTGGGGAGAATGCTGAGGTCTTGGGACAGATTGTATATTCATCCGGAAGTAACTATGGGAATTATGATAAAATATTGTTATTTTGTGTGGCCAGAGTATAAGCTGTCAAAGGGGCTTATAAGGCCATGTTATATAGATGCCCTGGGGGGGCAACAAGTGAGGTCGAGAAGGGGTCTCGATAATCCATGCCCTGGGGGGGCAAAAAGGGGAGTCGAGAGAGGGTCTCGACAGCGGCGGATGGATGGAGAGTGTTTGTGTGTTGGAAGAGAATTGAGGAGGAGTGTGTGATAGGTATGGGTGAGGCAATGAGCAGCAGGTCCGAGTACGGAGCTGCGGGACCAGGAACACGGGCTGGGGGCTGTGGGGCAGCCAGGGCTCAGCGCGGGGCTGTGCCTGACCCCGCCATGTCTGGGCAGGGCCAGCAGTGTCCACTGGCCCCCGTGAGGCTCGGAGTGCCCCGGCCCCGTAAGGTTTGGGGTGCCCAGCTGCCTGCGATGCTGCGGGCCATGCTCGCTGGGAGCATCGGTGGGGCAGGAGCTGTGTTTGCACTGTGACAGGACGCAAACTGACTCTGTTATACGGTGTGTGATGAAGAGAGGGAGAACGAGAATAAAGGAATATATGGGAAATGCAGATTGTACGTGAAAAGATTAGGATTCTGTTTTAAGGATTTTGTGAGTTTTGCTGGAAAATACAAGTAATACAGGGAAAGCCATGAAAATTTGCTAAATGTGTGGGAGGGGTTTAAAAAGCATGAGTTTCTGATTGCTCCTCATTGTGACTGTAATTTACTGGGAAGAGATTTGATGACTAGAATGGGAAAGCAAATTAGTTTTGTGAAAAGTAACAAGAGTAAAAAAAAAAAAATAAGAAGTAACACAGAGTCTGTGTTACTGTCTGTAATATCTTTATGTAAAATGTCTGGTAGGATTTATGCTGAAATGCAGCTGCAGAGATATACGAAGTTTGTTTAGGCAAGCTTTGCAGAAAATATTAAGAGTTTACTCCACCCTCAGGAGTTAAGCTGTTGCAATATGTAGATGATTTGCTGTTATCGGGGGAGCAGAAAGAGGTGGTTGAGGAGAGAGTCAGATATTTGGGACACTTTCTGACTGAGGGGTTGCAGTGTGTTGGTCCAGAAAGAGTGCAGGGGATTTTTGCCCCAGACTGACAAGGAGTTGCGGAAATTTTTGGAGTTGGTGGGGGACTGCGGAGCTTGGATAGAGGATTTTCCTGTTGTGGCTAGACCTTTGTGTAACTTTTAAACCCAGAGCGGTCCTGGTGTTGTGATGTGGACACCAGAAGTGGAGCAGTGCTTTGGAAAATTGAGGGATGGATTAATTGGTGCTCTGGTCTTGGCTCTTCTGGACACAGAAAAGGAATTTCAACTACATGTGGGTGTTGAGCTGGGTCATGCTAAAGGAATTTTCGTGTAAGAGAATAAGGAACACAGAGGCCTGTCGCCTGTTTTTTTGAGTTGTTAACCCAGCGGCCAGAGGCTGGCTCCATTGTCTGCAGAAACTGTGACCACAGCTCTGATAGGGGCTGACAAGGGGAGGGTATGTGATTGTAAAAAGTTTAGCATCAGATTAAAGCTTTGTTAACTGAGAGCCTCTATGTGGATGACGAGTGCTCGATTATTACAATATGAATCATGTTTAATGGAACAGGAGGATTTAGAATTTAAAAATAGGAAAATTTTAATCCAGCCTTCTGTTTGAATGGCCCCGAAGAAAGGGGGAGACAGGAGGAAAGCCATGATTGTATCCAGGTTATAGATCTCCAGACTAGAGCTAGGGAAGATTTGAGAGATAATCCCTGGCCTGAGGGAGAGAATGTGTTCCTCGATGGGTCGTCAAGAGTAATAAACGGGAAGCGTTTTACAGGATACTCTATCGTGAATGGCAAACAATTAAAGGAAGGGGGGAGGTTACCGCCCACCTGGTCAGCCCAGACAGCTGAGCTGTATGCGCTGATCAGAGCCTGTGAGTTATACCGGGATAAGACAGTGAATGTTTTTACCGATTATAAATATGCTTATGGGGTGATACATGCATTTGGGAAACTGTGGGAAGAACGAGGTTTATTAAATTCTAGGGGAAAGACGTTAGCCCATGAAAACTTAGTCTCTCGCCTATTGGAGGTAGTGAATTTACCAAAAAGGGTGGCAATAATCCACGTTAAAGGGCATCAGGCAGGGTACTCAGAGGAGGCAATAGGAAACCGATTGGCTGATGAAGAAGCTAGGAAAGCTGCATTGTTGCCAGAAATCTCTAAGATACTCCCCTTACTCCCAGTAACTGCACCGCTACCAGAGAAACTGTCTTTCCCACCAGAAGAACTCGAGATAATTAAAAAGAGTGGGGCAGAAGAAAGAGGAAACAATTGGTTTACAAGGGATGGGAGGCAGTGGATCCCAAAAGCTCTGGCCTTACAATTGTTAAAACAACTTCATGAAGGGAGTCATTGGGGCTCTCGAGAGTTGGCAGAAGCCTTCCTAAAAATGTATGCTGCTGTGGGTCTTTTTAGCTTAGCAAAACGAGCTATTGAGGGTTGTTTGACTTGTGCTAAAACCAATAACAAGGTTACAAAGAAACTTGCCAGGGGAGGGAGGCCTTGGGCTGTACGTCCTTTCCAGAGATGTCGGGTGGATTTTACTGAAATGCCCCAAGTGGCAAGGTTTAAATATCTTCTGGTAATAGTATGTCAATTAACAGGCTGGCCAGAAGCATTCCCTACTGTTTCAGCAACTACAGGATCAGTTGTTAAAGTATTTCTGGAACAAATAATTCCAAGATATGAAATTGTGAAAGCAATAGACTCAGATAGGGGAACTCATTTTACAGGAAAAATTCTTCAAGGAGTTATGGCTGCTTTAGGGATACAATGGAACCTGCACAGCCCCTGGCACCCCCAAAGTTCGGGTCGGGTTGAAAGAATAAATGGAGAAATTTAAAAAAAACACCTTCTGAAGCTGGTGATAGAAACCAAGATGCCATGGGTACGGCTCCTGCCCCTGGCTTTGGCAAGAATGAGGGCCAGACCCAGGGAAGATATTCAATTATCTCCCTTTGAGTTAATGTTTGGAATTCCTTATCCTTGCAACTCTCAGCCTAGTGGGGGGATAGAGATAAGTGATGTGTATTTAAAACATTATGTGTCTCGGGTACTGTCTCTTGTGAAATCTCTTCGACAGGAGGCTCAGCTGGCACAGACCCTGTCTTTGGACTTTGCTGTTCACAACATCCAGCCTGGAGATTGGGTCCTAGTTAAGGAGTATAAAGAAGCACCGCTGGTGGTGAAGTGGCGTGGACCTTTCCAGGTGTTGCTGACCTCAGAAACAGCCGTCAAGACAGCTGAACACAGGTGGACCCAGCACACTCGGGTCAAAGTCTCTAAGGCCCCAGAGATTTGGACATCTCAGCTGGAGGAGAAGGACAGGAAGCCACGACTGACACTCAGCTGGAGTGGACTGCAGCAGTAGCAAGTGCGTCGACATCGAGGGAAGCCTCGTGTGCCTACCCACAGACTGCCTGCTGAAATAAGTTTGTGTGGGCATCCCACCTCTCGAATCTCCAGTCACTGGGGGGCCAGCCCTTTGCTGTCACTGTTTTCCTTTACATTAAGCTGTTTCTGTGCCTTCACTCACCACAGGTGCAGAAGACAGCGTGAAAGTAAAAACTAGGTTAGGGAATTACATAACCCAGTTAGAATGTTTCTCTTAGGGATCTTACCTTTATACTGTCAGTTAGGATGGTGCCAGGAATGGGAAAATAAGTTTTTAACCTTAGGAGAAGAAGTAGCAAAAACCTTTAACCTTAGCAATTGCTGGGTCTGTGAGGGGCCAGGCGGATCTGAAAACTGGCCATGGGTGGCCAGCCCAGTCAAACCTAAATGGTGGGTTAGCACCCTGAGTGAAGTCCATAATGGAACAGGATTCTGGGATGAAGAAGGAAGTCCATGGCGGCTTCATTCTTCTGAAAGAGGCACTTATTGTCTAAATAGAACAGGAAGCATATACGTGGGGAAAAGTGTTTGTGACTGGACTTTATCTTTGGGTTTAGATTGTTGGACCCCAAAATGCCTTCCTTATGATTGTTCCAGATATCAGGGCAGATGGAATCAAACTCATGTTAAGCTCTCAAATGGTAGCTGGGTAAAGTGTTCTTACCATACTTACCAGAAAGATTTGGAAGGCTGTAAAGCAGTGGAGAGGGATAAGTTTTTTGACTCCTTATTTTTAAGCTGCCCCTGAGATAATTCCACAAGTAGGACACATGTTGTTCGTGACTATCAGTGGAAGTGGCAACACCGGAATGGAACTCGAACTCTTTTTAGCAGGTTCTGGTCCCAATCTAATAAAACAGATCTGGGATGTAACTGCAGCTGGAAACCTCATGTGGGAGCATGGAAGTGCAAATACTGTGATTCTTATGGTGGGGCAACTATTCTTGGGGGACCACTAGGCCCAGGAAGCAAGCTGTATTTTGACCCCCCAGTAGATAATGAAAATTGGGAAGGTCCCTTTGCCAACGGGACGTGGGCTTTAAAGGGGCATTACTGGATTTGTGGCCAATAGGCCTATCGCAGGTTACCCCCAAACTGGTCAGGAATATTTTATGTGGGGTATATCAGACCACTGTTCTTTCTGCTACCACAAGTTCAGGGAAACCAGTTAGGAATCAAGGTATATGATGATCTAATCAGGGAAAAGCGGTCAATTGATGTATCCTTGGCTGGGGGGAGCACCCAAAAGTGGGGTAATGATGAGTGGCCACCTGAACAAATCATACAACACTATGGCCCAGCCACTTGGAATCCTAGTGAATTAATATCAGGTGCCAGAGAACCCATTTATAATTTAAATCGGATAATTAGGTTACAAGCTGTCTTTGAAATAGTAAGTAACCAGACAGCTACAGCTCTTGACCTTCTTGCTGACCAATCTACTCAGATGAGAAATGCAATATTTCAACACCGGATGGTATTAGACTACTTATTAGCAGAAGAAGGGGGCGTGTGTGGCAAATTAAATGACTCAAACTGCTGTTTGCAAATAGATGACAATGGAAAGGTGGTGAAACAAATAGCAAAAGGAATAAAAAAGTTAGCTCATGTACCTGTCCAAACATGGAAAGGATGGGAATGGGACATGTTTTCATGGCTACCTGGTGGACTGTGGGTTAAACAACTGCTTTTTTTCTTCTTATGTGCTGTAGCAACTCTAATCTTTTTACCATGCATGATCCCTTGCTTAATACAACTTATTCAACATGTGATCAAGGGGATGCAGGTTATAGCCATGCCTACTGACCCAGAGATGGCTACAAAAGGACAGAAATTGATGTCATTGCAAATAATTGCAAAACCAAAAAGGACACAAGAACAAGAAATTAAGACAATGATAGCTAAAGTTTGTAAAGACAATTACTAAAAATAAAAGAGGAGGGATTGAGAGGAATGTTACATTTGTCTTTACAAACAAACTGTAGATCTGTTGGTAGGTAAAGTTAGCACCTATAGATAAAAGAAACAATGGGAGGGATTACACTGATTGATGAATGGAAAAAGAGATTTGCCTTTACAAACAAACTGTAGGTTTGCTGGTAAATAAAATTGGGTAACAGAAGATGAAAGAAGCAACGGGGAGGGGGAAAACTGAAGTCTACAAGAATTAAAAATTAAAAAGGAGGGTTATACATTAGAGGGGAATGTCAGGTGTCAGGCGTTCCGGGAAGTCTGTGCCTCTCGAGTACCTCAGCCAATGGGGAAAGAGAGAGGGAAAAGCGGCCGGGAAGTTAGGATAAAAAGGGAGGCTGCGTCCTCCAAAAATTTGAGAGATCCCAGGGGAATGCCCCATGGCCTCTCCCTTTATTCGAATAAAGCAAAAAGGACTCCTCTGTCTCCTTTTTGGACATAAACCTCTGGTGTTTGTGGGTTAATTTCCCTTACAGTTTTTAATGTCTCAATGCAGCCACTATTTTATAGGGGATTCCACAGCTTTTACTTTTTATGGTATTTAAAACATATTTCTACGTACTTCACATTAAGATTTAAACTTCTACTTCATATCTATGCTATTTAATATTTCTAATTCCTGATACTAAAACTTTGATTTCTATTTAATATCTGTGTGATTTCTTGTATTTTAACTTCACAAAATATTTTAAATTTAATTCTTGCTTACTGTTCTCTCTTGGAGGGAGTCAGAGAGGCTTCTCTGTTCCACTCTCCAACAACCAGGAATGGGGACAGGGACAGGTAGTAGGGACTGGGAAAGGGACATCAGAACTGGAATGAAAACAGGAACAGGGAATGGGAATATGGGAACACAACAGGGAATATGGAAATAGAAATTAGGGAGAAAATATGGGATGGGGATTTAGAATATGGGACAGGGAACAGACATGGGGATAGGACAACAGGACTGGGAATGGGAATGTGGGAAGTGGACTGGAAATATAGGAATGGAAATAAAGGAATGGGACTGGGATCAGGAATACTAGAAGGGGAAACAGGACAGGGAATATGGGACTGGGAATATGTGAACGGTAACCAGGCAGAGAATACAGGACAGGGAATGATACCGGGAATGGGATCTGAACTGGGACGGGGGCAGGAGTGGTGTGAGATGGGAATGGGCTGAGGGCAAGGGCAGTGACAGTGGGGAGATGAGGTTCCTGGACAGGGGACAGCAGGAGCTGGGTCAGGGGGAAACGGGCAGGGTGTCAGGGCAGGGGGTCCTTGATCATCTGTCCCAGAACCTCCATCAGCATCTCCCAGTGCAGCCAGAGCCGCTGGGCCTGGGGTGTCCAAAGCCCTGAGCAACCCCAAAAAAAACCTGAAGTTCCTGGAACGCAGGGTCCCCCACATCCTCTGGAAGATCCCCCTGTTTCTGAGCGCATGTCTTAGTTCAATGTCTTCATTTTTACCCCAGTACTGATTGTCTGGGAAGGACAAAGAGAAATGCAAAGAAAATCCAGGCCACAGGGAGCCAGCACGAAGCTTTTCCTGCACTCGGGGCACTCACAGGGCTTCTCTCAGTGGAGACATTGTTGGTGTTTGGTCAAGGTAAATCTCTTGGAGAATCTCTTCTCACACTCGGGACACTCGTAGGGTCTTTCCCCTGTGTGGACGCGCCGGTGACTGACGAATTGTGAGTTTCGCTTGAAGCCCTTCCCACAGTCAGAGCAGCAGAAGGGCCTCTCATCCTTGTGAATACGATAGTGCTGGAGGAGACTGGAGCTTCTCTGAAATCTCTTCCTGCATTTATCACACTTGTAGAGCTTCTCCCCAGTGTGGATCCTCTGGTGCACAATCAGGTTTGAGCTGCAGCTGAATCTCTTCCAACTGTCCCCACACTCGTAGGGCCGTTGCCCCATGTGGATCCTCCAGTGTCTGATCAGGCTGGATCTCCACATTCCGAGCACTTGTGGGGCTTCTCCCCATGATGAAGCTGCTCACGCAGCCCCAACTCCTAGCTCCGGCCGCCTCCCCGGCCCGGGCTGGATCTTTCCTGCTGGGATCCCCGGGCTGTGCGTTTGCAGCCCCTCCTGGTGCGGGATCTGCAGGGCTTTTCCTCCCTGTTGCATTCCTGCGCCGCGGAGCCACTGCAAATGGCCTCTCGCCCGAGGCTGTGCCGCGGGGATTTCTCCTCCCTGCTGTCCGTGCTCAGCTCCTTGTCTGGGGGAGGAAGGACAAGGAGAGGATGGGATTTGCCTCCGTGCCAGAGGGAAGGGCAAGGAGATCCCCCCAGGGCTCTGCTGCAGCCGGGGCCATGCTGGGCTGGGAGATGGAGCAGGACACAGGGGGAAAGGGGCACTGACTTCCTCCTCACCTGCCTGCGACTCCCGGGACATCGAACTCGTCCTCACAGCCTCCTCCTCCTTAATGCAGACACGGTTTGGGAAATCCTGGTTTGGGGAGGAAAACAAGGGCTGAGCGCGTTGGGTTTGATGGTGGGGCTGCCCAAGGGCAGCTGGAGAAGTCAGCGCCCCTTTCAGCCTCGGGGGTCCGGAGCCCGCTCAGCACCAACCTCCCGCACCCCTCCAGGCTGCCGGGGGTCCCCCAGCTCCGGGATTGCCCCTCTGTGCTCTCCCCGCTCCGGGGCTCCCGCCTTCCCCCCCGGCTCTGCCGGGATCCCCAGGGCCGATATCGCCCCCTCCCCGCCGATACCGGGCCATCGCCACTGGGGAGCCGCCAAGATCCCGCCAGGGCCGTTTCCCGCTCGGCTTTGGGCTCCTCCAACATCCAAACATCCCCTGAAATGAAAAATAAAACCCTCCTGGAGCCCCCCATTATGGATTTTGGGCGAGCTCCCCCTCCCCGCTCACCTGCGGGTTTTTGGGGGGCGATGGTGCCGGACTCGGGGAAACTGCGAACTCAGCTACCAGGAGGGAGAAAAGGGCGTGATTCCAAAATCGCCCCTCCTCTTCCTCCCGCTCCTCCTGTGTCCTTCCTCTTCCTCCCGCTGCTTCTCTTCCGTCTCTTCCCGCTCCTCCTCTTCTTCCCGCTCCTCCTCCACTCCTAGCGTTGTCCCAGCGCAGCCAGAGCCGCTGGAACTGGGGTGCCCAACGCCCTGAGTAACCCCCAGGTCCCTCCCAGGACCCCTCAAATTCCTGGAACCGAGCGTCCCCCGCATCCCGTGGAAGATCCCACCGTGTCCCCAAGCAGGTCGTTATTTGACATCTCTATTTTTACCCTGGTTTTGGGTTTTTGGGAAGGACAAAGAGAAATGCAGAGAAAATCCAGCCTCGGGGAGGATGTGGAGCCCCCAGCCAGGTGTCTTCACAACACGGATCAGCAGCACCAGAGCTCTGGGGGGCTCTGCCCACCGGGGAACCCTGGGGATCATCCAGCGTGGATCCTGCCATGGGGATGGAGCTGCAGCAGGACACTGTCTTGGTTTGAAAGACTGCTAAGGAGCTCTGGAGCTTCTCTTGAAATGGAAAATGTAAACTTCCTCCCTCTAAATTAAAATGACTCGGAAATTAACGAGCTCTCTGGCAAAGATATGGGATTTAGAATAGTAGTATTTCACTGGGAAAATGAAAATAAAAGTATAGTAATATAAAGACCAAAACACTGGCAAGGTCAGAATGCAGCCTGTAACCCTGTTGTTCAGGGTGTTGGCTACAGTCTGAATAATGGTACCTATAGTTTTCTTAGAGTGACAGATATGGTTTTGTTGAAGCAATGATTTTGGAGAAGGGTGTAGCTACTTTTTTAACATCAAGTGGTGATGAAGATAGGCCTGGTCTTCTTCTGGGAATTTAGTGGGAAAGGTTGCTCTGATGTTTCAAATTTCAGATTGTATTTAGGTAGGAAATACTTGGCTTTTCTCCTTGTGTGGGGCATCTCCCATAAGGTATATGGGGCTTTTCTCCTTGTGGGGAGGAGTTCTGAGGGATGGGTCATGGCAGATATAAGGAGCCCTGCTTCACCTGGTTTCAGCAGATGGTGACCGAATGTATACTTCTGCTTGCCTCTTGCATTGCAACTTAAGACATTATCTACTCCTTATTCGTTTACCATTTGCATCCTACCTTAATTAACACCTTCTTTAAACTCTGCTATATGTTTTTATTCACAGTGAAATTACACACAGTTCTCACTTAAGATTAGGTTTTTCTGTGGTACTCAATGGGTTTTTTTGTCTTTCTGCATTACCTACTAAGTGTAACTAGGTTTTTGAGCAAAAACAATTGTACGGATTGGTTTGCCTTTGCTTGAGGTGGGCCTAATCTAAACAGTCTTCAAATATCTTTTATGTTGTTCGGGGTTGAGTGTTTTTCTGTTACTGTGTCAATTGTAAGAATTTTTCCCATTATCATGCCAATGGAGCTGGCCAGGTTACACCCAGAGTCCCTGATGGGTCCAAACAAAGGGGGTGGGTGGGGACGACCCCCGGAGGGGCCTCTGAGGCTTCCGGGAGGGCACTCGCGTTTCCGGCGAGCCGGGAGGAGGACGCCTAGGATCGTTCAGCCACGCGGCCGAGCACAGGAGAGCCAGACCCTCTGCGATCACCTGCCCTGCATCTGCCCCGTTCCAGCCTCCTGCCTCTGCGGACACAGCTGATCACCCAGACACACACGGTAAACGAGGAGCAGCTGCCAAAACCCCTTTCCCGCCTGGGACCGGCGTGGCCGCTGCTGCCCCTCCCCCCTCCTTCCTGCCTCTGTTTCCCGCTTGCCTTTTGGCAGATCCGGGCTCTGGACTAAGCACAGAGACAACGCCCTTGCATCTAAAGGGACTGACACCGAGTTACCTATTTCGTTCTGTTAGCAATTTTAACTGTTATTGTTTTCTGTTTTATAGTTAGATATATTAGTAAAAGAGCTCTTATTCCCACCCCCCTTATCTCTGCCTCAGAGTCCTTGATTCAAACAATCATAATACGTGGAGGAGGGGAGTGGAACCAAAGTCTCTATTCCAAAGAGAAACTTCTGCCCTTACTGGCAGACACCTGTCCTTTCAAACCAGGACAGTCACTTGCTTCTGCTCCTATTCATCAGCAAGACCAAAATCTTCACCTTCTGGCCAGTTCGTAATTATCTCCAAAATCCCAGGGCGATTCGAGTTGCCAATACGGGCGCGCTGCGTGATGAGGGCGATCCACTTGCTCCATGTGGCGTGGTGGGAAGAGGGAACCTTTCCTTTGAACATCCACCCCAGCACTGGCATTCGAGGTGCTAGGAGAAGCTGTGCTTCTGTGCCAATCACCTCTGAGGCAGCTTGAACTCCCTCATAGGCAGCCAAGATTTCCTTCTCTGTGGGAGTGTAATTCGCTTCAGATCCTTTGTAGCTTCTGCTCCAGAATCCCAGGGGTCGGCCTCGGGTCTCACCAGGCACCTTCTGCCAAAGGCTCCAGGACAGACCATGGTTCCCAGCTGCAGAGTAGAGCACATTCTTTACCTCTGGTCCTGTCCTGACTTGGCCACGGGCCACTGCATGAGTGATTTCCTGTTTGATCTGGGTGAAGTCTCTCTGTTGTTCAGGGCCCCAAGGGAAATCGTTCTTCTTGCGAGTGACCAGGTAGAGAGGGCTCACAATCTGGCTGTACTCAGAGATGTGCATTCTCCAAAAGCCGATAGCACCTAGAAAAGCTTGTGTCTCCTTGCTTGTTGGTGGAGACATTGCAGTGATCTTATTGATGACCTCAGTGGGGATCTGGCGCCGTCCATCCTGCCACTTCACTCTCAGGAACTGGATCTCTCAGGCAGGTCCTTTGACTTTGCTCTTTTTAATGGCGAAACCGGCTCCCAGAAAAATGTGGATGATCTTCTCTCCTTTCTCAAATACCTCCATTGCGGTGTTCCCCCACACAATGATGTCATTGATGTACTGGAAATGTTCTGGAGCCTCACCCTTCTGCAGTGCACCCTGGATCAGTCCGTGGCAGATGGTGGGGCTGTGCTTCCACCCCTGGGGCAGTCGGTTCCAGGTGTACTGCACATCCCTCCAGGTGAAAGCAAATTGAGGCCTGCATTCTGCTGCCAAAGGAATGGAGAAGAATGCATTTGCAATTTCAATGGTGGCATATGTTATGGGTTATGTTTTGACTAGCTCCTCTCCCTACCCCCCACCATGGAGCTGCCGGCCCCTCCCTCGGGCTGTTTTATCTAGCCAGGTGTTTTTTCAGCTTTTGGGTCTTTTTGCCGCTGCTTTCGCTGCTCGCTGCTGCTGCTTTGGCTGCTGCTTCTGCGGCGCCCCCCTGCCCCCCTCCCCTCCGCTGCTTCAGCTGCTTTTCCCCCCCTGGCTGCCTAAACTGCGCTTCTCCCTTCCCCTCCCCCCATCCCTAAGATTTACACTGGCTCCAGAGGAAACGGATCTGAACTTCGGAGACCACCTCTGGAAGTCTGCCAAAGAAGCTCTGCTGCCCTTCCCGGCGAAGATCTGCCGAGTTCATCTCAATCTGGGTCTGTGCTGGGAAGTGTTTCTTTGTATTTTGTTAATAAAAAAGTTTTTTCCACTTTCCCCTGAAGAAAATTCTTTCCGAGCTTGGTGAAGGAAGGAATTGTAAGGGGGCGAGGGGACCCTTTGGAGGTCTTTTTCCTAAAATTTGTCCCAAACATGGACAAATTATTTTGGTGGCCCGCACGGGGAAACCAGAAAAGTGGAAAAAACTTTATTCTAATGATATTTTGTTTTCAACTGTTGGTATTGGTATGTCTATTGAATCCAGAATGTCTTTTGTTGTGGGAGCCTGCCTGTATGGGTGGTTATTAAGTTTCTTTGAAGTGTTAATACCGTTGTGGTCGTTGGGCTTGTTTACTTATCCAGAGATAGCTCCGGTGCTCTCTTTAATACGAAGTTTTTGTATTAAAGGGGTATTAACCAAAATACTCATCGGGCTAGGCTTGGTGATAATGGCATATAAGAGATTTATAAGAATGTTAGAATCGGCTTCAGGAATATATAAATCATGGCTTGTGTTATTTCTTAGAGGAGAAGCAGGAAAAGAGGATTTTCTGCCTTTATTTCCTTTCCTCTCCTCTGAATTAGTTACATCTGTATTAGAAAATATTCAGACCTCCCTGAATATTAAGGACATTATCTTTTTGGCAGTTAATTTGTTAAGTCTTTGTTGCACCATTTGCAGTTTATACAAAATTAAGGCCGAGGTTTCTAAAGGGGCTGGGAGGACTCCTGATTTGGGAGTCAAGCTGGGCAGGAGGAATCTTGAGTGGAATGGCAAATGGGAGAAAATGGGCCAGATTTTAAAGGAGTTTTCTGACCCCATAATTTGTGAATTCCCATCAGAACAGATTCAAAATCCGATTGAGGTTGCAAGGTACTTAAAGGGGAAGTGTCAGGATGGTTCTAAAGAGAAAAAGATTATTGCAGTGAGCTGGGCCCTGGCACATGCATATCGTACCCTGCTAGGCACGATAGAGCAGGAGACAGAGGAGAAAGAACAGGAAGATAAATTATCCCCTATCCCAGTGACTCAAGTTGCAGCCAACCCCCTAGGCCAAAACCCAGCAGCTAAACTGGAGAACAAGCCCCAACCAATGGCTGTGGCTACTAGTACGAGAAGTGGGAAATGCACCAAGAAGACTGATAGGCTAGTGGAAGATGATGATGATGCTGGAGAGGGACCTTCAACACCTCCTGATGTAAAATCAGGAGTTAAAACAAGTAATGGAAGAGCAGAGACTAATAATGAATCCCTTTCCCTGAAGGATCTTCGTGGTTTAAGAAAAGATTACACCCGGAGACCTGATGAATCTATTATTAGCTGGCTGGTTCGTCTCTGGGATGCAGCAGGGGAGGCCACGGTTTTGGATGGCTCTGAGGCGAGACATTTGGGGTCTCTGTCTCATGATCCTGTTATCGACCAAGGTGTGATGAGGGGAGCTAACCCTCAAAGCCTCTGGGCACGGGTCCTGGATAGCGTGGCACAAAGATATCTGTGTGCAGATGACTTATATGTGCAGCAGACCCGATGGAAAACCATAGAGCAGGGGGTCCAACGCCTCAGGGAAATGGCAGTAGCAGAAATTATTTTTTCGGATGACGTAACAACTAGAAATCCAGACCTGGTACCATGCACACCGGTGATGTGGAGAAAACTTGTGCGGCTTGGGCCACCTGAGTATGCGTCTGCCCTAGCGATAATGAAGAGAGATGAGGTGTATGAGACAGTACTCGATATGGCAAAGAAGCTTCATGCATATGCGGATGCAGTACACGGCCCGACTCATGCTAGAATTGCAGTGGTGGAAACACGCTTGCAAGACTTAGAAGATAAAATAGAGAAAAATCATCGGAAACTCAGGGAGGAGATTAAGGAGGACCTCCTCCAAATTTCAGCTGTACAGATTAGAAACCCTGGTACCCAACGCAGACGTTCCCCCAGTTGGGAGAGGAGGTACACTCCCCGAGCTGAATTGTGGTTTTTCTTGCGAGATTCTGGAGAGAACATGAGAAGATGGGATGGGAAGCCTACGGCTGCTCTGGCAAAACGAGTGCGGGATTTGAAGGAAGGAAAGATTGAAAGAGGATGTTCCACCAGAAGGAAAGCCGCTCCTGTTTCTCGCAGCCAAAGTGCTGAACGTGATACTGATAATGACGTCTGATCCTCTTGAGGGAACTTCTAAGATGTATGCCCCAGAAAAGAAGGAGAAACAGGCTTAGAGGGGCCCTGCCTCTAGCCAGGGTGAGACGAGGGAAAATCGTGTTTTTTGGACTGTGTGGATTCGATGGCCTGGCACTTCGAAACCACGGAAATATAAAGCTTTAGTGGACACAGGTGCACAGTGTACGATACTTCCATCAAGACACATGGGAGCAGAATCTGTTTCAATTGCTGGTGTGACAGGTGGATCGCAGGACTTCACCCTGGTGGAAGCGGAAGTAAGTTTAACTGGAAAGGATTGGAAGAAACATCTTATTGTGACTGGTCCAGAGGCCCCATGTATTTTGGGCATAGATTACCTTCGGAGTGGGTATTTTAAGGACCCAAAAGGACTAAGATGGGCATTTGGAATTGCAACTGTGATGGCAGAGCATATTCGACAATTGAACACCTTGCCTGGACTATCTGAGAATCCAATTACAGTAGGACTTCTGCAGGGAGAAGAACAACGAGTACCAATTGCCACTTCAATAGTGCACCACCGGCAGTACAGAACAACGTGAGATGCTGTGATTCCTATTCATAAGATGATCCGAGAGCTGGAGAGCCAAGGGGTGGTTAGTAAAACCCACTCACCCTTCAACAGCCCCATTTGGCCTGTGCGTAAATCTGATGGAGAATGGAGACTGACTGTGGACTATCAAGCATTGAATGAAGTGACTCCACCGCTGAGTGCTGCCGTGCTGGACATGCTGGAACTCCAGTATGAGCTGGAGTCCAAGGCAGCAAGGTGGTATGCCACCATTGACATAGCAAATGCATTTTTCTCCATTCCTTTGGCATCAGAGTGCAGGCCTCAGTTTGCTTTCACCTGGAGGGGCGTGCAGTACACCTGGAACCGACTACCCCAAAGGTGGAAGCACAGTCCTACCATCTGTCAT
>NW_027635557.1:0-42694 GCF_903797595.1 Erithacus rubecula | reverse complement strand
TAATACTTGGGGGGAGTGGAATTAAAGTCTCTATTTCAAAGGAAAACTTCTGCCTTTATCAGCAGACACCTGTCCTTCAAACCAGGACACAGGGGTCCCTTGGTTCCATGGGGACTCCCAACGGCAGAAAGGTCTCCTTGGTTCCATTAAACCCTGCAGAGCTCTTTGATGCAATGAAGCCTGAAAGTGTCATCATGATTCCATGAGGTCCCAGAATGTCATAATGGACATTTGGTTCTATGGGTTCCTGCATAGTTACATAAATCCTTAGTTCCATGGGGCCCTGTAGTGTCACAATGGACTCCTTGGTTCAATGGTGCCACACAGTGACACAATCACCCCTTGGCCCAACAAGACCCCATAATGTCACAATGGTTCCTTGCTTCCATGACACCTTGTAGTGTCACAATGGACTCCATGGTTCCACGGGGATGCAAAGTTTCACTTTCTTCCTTTGGTTCAGTGAGGACTGTGATGCCTTAAGATTTTAACCTTTTCAAATCCTGTACTGAATTAGTCCATAACTTTAAAACTCCATGTAAAGTGTTAGTTAACTGTCTTCACATTTTGGTCAGACAAAACAATTCCTCTAGGCTTGAAATTCAAGGGTACCCTACAACCTCAGGCTCCTAAAAGTATAAACAGAAGTGAACTGGGGAGGGGGGGAAGCAAACTGGGGGAATATGACTTCATTACCTGAAGCTGTAATTGGAGGACTAACCCTGACATGCAAATGGACCAAACTTATATCTATCTGAAAAACTCATGACCACTGTCCATCTTGGGTGTAGCCTCTAGGAGGCTTTTGACTGCCCAGGGCGAATGCTTTAATAAATACCTACTTTATTCTCTTAAGTCTAGCCTCTGCTCTAGGTAGCAACTCCAAGGCATCGCCTGTAGTATCACAATAGTCTCTATGATTCCATAAGGCCCTGCAGTGTCAAAAGAGGACATTGATCCCATGAGACCCCACAGTGTAACAATGGCCCCTTGCTTCCATTGAGCCCCACAGTGTCACTAGGGTCCCCTTGGTTCAAAAATGTCCTGAAATGCCACAATGGCCCTTAGATTTCACGAAGCCTCAAACTGTAAAATTTGCTTCCAATGCCTTCATAAGGGCTTGCTCTGTCATAATGGACCCTTGGTCCCATGATGCCCCATAGTGTCACAATGCTCTCCTTGGTTCTGCCCTGTGACAATGCCCCCTTGGTCACTTGGAGCCCACAGTGATGCTCTTGTGCCCTTGGTTCCATAAGGCCCTACAGTGTCACAATTATCCTTTGGTTCCAGGGTGCCTAATAGTGTAAAAATGGTCTTGATTCCACAGTGTCACAATGGGTCTTTCGTCCCATGGAGCCCCACACTGTCACTGTGCTCCCCTTGATTCCATGGGGCCCTGCTGTGCTACAGTGGCCCCAATGGCTACAATGCTCTCCAGTGAGGTTCTCTAAAACTCCCTGAACAGAGGTTGTAGTCAGGTGGGGGTCGGTCTCTTCTCCCAGACAACCACTGACAGAATGAGAGAACACAGTCTTTAGATGAGCCGGGGTAGTTTAGGTTTGACATCAGGAAATAATTCTTCTCTGAAAGAGTGATTGGGCATTGGATTTTTCTGCCCAGGGTGGTGCTGGAGTCACCGTCCCTGGAGGCATTTTAAAAAAGCCTGGACACGGCACCCAGAGCCATGGTTAAGTTGATGAGGGGATGTTAGGTCATAGGCTGGACTTAATGATCTCAAAGGTCTTTTCCAGGCTTGTTCATTCTGTGATTCTGTTTCATAATAGTCTCCATTGTTTTATGAAGCCCTACAGTGACACAGTGGAACTTTGTTTTCATGAGTCCCCAAAGTGTAAATGGACCCTTTGTTCCATGAGGTTCCTCAGTGTCACAATGGCCCCTTGGTCACAATGCACTTCTGGTTCCATGAGCTTTCATACTCTCAGCAACAGTTCTGCAGTGTCACCATGGACCCTTTGTCCCACGAGGTTCTGCAGTATAACATGGTCACCTTGGTTCTGTGAGGTTCTGCAGTGTCACAATGGACTCCCTGGTTCTGTGAGGCTGTGTCACAATGCACCCACAGCTGCAGGAGGTTCCATAGTGTCACCATGGCCTCCTTGGATGTGCAGTAAAACAATGGACCATTGGTTCCATGTGGCCCCACAGTGTCATAATGACCCCTTGGGTCCAAGAGGCCTTTCTCTGTCACAATGTACTTTTGGTTCCATGAGGTTTCTCAGTGCCACAATGGTCTCCTTTAATCTGAAGTATTACAAGGGACCATAGGTTCGATGTAACCCCACACTGTCGAAATGGATTTTGGTTCCATGAGTTCCCACAGTGTCAAAAGGCCTCATAGTTCCTTGAAGTTCCGTAGTGCAACACTTGATCCTTGGTTCTGTGAGGCCCTGCTGTAACCAAATCTCAGAAACATCAGAATAAGATGACTTGAAACTAATTTGTTTTCACTAATATTTTCAGGCCTCAGGTCCAATGTGGGATAACTCCTAATCTTACATGCACATGTGATTCTACATTGGTGTTGTTTATATTCAGTCACTACATGTCTATTGCAATTTACCCATTTCCATAAATCCCACGTGAAGTTCCCAGGTTCAGTCATTTTTTCTATCACTGCATCCTTAAGCCAGATGTCTTCTTATTCTCCAACCAACCTTGCAGGGAAAGTAGCCCCTGCATGGCTTGTTCCTGTGCTAAAATTTCATAGGCACAGTAAAAATTGAATTAAACCATTTGGTATCAATCCCAAGGTTTGTGCAGCCAGGCAGAGACAGGCAGGATGCAGAGCTGTCAGCAAAGGAAGGACCAGCCAGGTGGAGCAACCAGGGGATGCCGACAGCCTGCAGGGACAAAGGCACAGGGTATGGACACCGTTGGACAGCCTGGGCTGCAGAGGGCACAGGGATGGGCAGCAGCTGAAAGGCCCTGCCAGAGCCAACTGCTGCAGCACTTGGGCCATGGCTGCTGGCCCTGGGCCTGAGGCCAGCAGGGGACAAGTGAGCCTTGCTGTGCTGGGGCCTCATTGCCTCCTTGTCCCTGCTCAGCAGCCTGGCAGGGGCTGCCCCATGGTCCTGCCCTTGGCATCACACATCCCCAGAGCCCAGTGCCCCAGGAAGAGCCCCGAGCAATGAGGGAGGGACAGGATCTGCCTTGCCAGGGGCTGGGGCTCAGGCCTTGGCCCTTTGCATTCCTGAAACACACCCAGCTGTGCTCAGCACCAGAGACACCTTTCCCTGCTTTGTCCCCAGAGGCAGCTCCTGGCAAGGGCAGCGCTGCAGAGAGACAGCTCTGCCCAGGAGCAGCTCCTGTGACAGCCCAGCAGGGCTGGGGCACTGCCAGGGCATGGCAGGGACACGAGCAGGGCACAGGCAGAGCTCACAGGTGCTCAGCACTGGCAGGGGCTGTGTCATGTCCCAGAGGGGGCTGTGGCACAGCAGCAACTCTGTGGCTGTGTCATGGAGCCAGAGAGCAGCTGTGATGTCACAAAGGGGCTGTGTGACAGCACAGGGTGGGTTGTGTGAGGTCACAGATTGGGCTGTGACATCACAGAACAGGCTGTGATATTGCTGAGTGGGCTGTGATAGCACTGGACGGTTGTGTGACACCATAGAGAGGGCAGTGAGGTCACAGAGGAGACTGTGCCATCATAGAGGGTGGCTCTGTGATATCAGACAGCAGACTGTGACATTACAGAGCAGCTGTGATGTCCCAGAGAAGGCTGTGGCATCAGAGAGTGTGTTCTGCCATCCCAGGGTGGCTATGTGACATCAGAGAGGGGCTGTGACATCCTGGAGCAGGATGTGACATCACAGAATGGCCATGTGACATCCCAGGGCAGATTGTGTGACATCACAGCAATGACTGTGATCTCACAGATCACAGAGACTGTGTGACATCACAGGGGCTATATGACATCACAGGGGCTGTGTGACATCACAGGGCTGTGTGACAGCACATGTGGCCGTGTGACACCACTGGGGGCTGTGTGACATCACTGGGGGATTGTGCAATATCACAGGGCTGTGTGACATCATAGGGTGCTGTGTGACATCACAGGGGCTGTGTGACATCATAGGGTGTGGTGTGACATCATAGGGTGCTGTGTGACATCACAGGGTTATGTGACATCACAATGATTTTGTGACATAGGGTGCTGTGTGACATCACAGGGGCTCTGTGACATCATAGCGTGTTGTGTGACATCACAGGGTGCTGTGTGACATCACAGAACTGTGTGACATAATAGGGTGTTGTGTGACATCATAGAGTGCTGTGTGACATCACAGAGCTGTGTGACATCATAGGGTGTTGTGTGACATCACAGGGTGCTGTGTGACATCACAGAACTGTGTGACATCATAGGGTGCTGTGTGACATCACAGAGCTTTGTGACATCCCAGGGCTGTGTGAGGTCACTGGGGAGGTCACTCTGCCCCGTTCCCCCCTCACAGTCCAACGCTGCTCGTGCACAGGGGGGTCCCCTGTCCCCCCAGGTCTCCCCGCCCCCGGTGCCGCAGCCTCCCCCAGAGGATGTTCCATGAGATCGACCCCAGAGCCTGACACGGGGACAGGGGCCAGGCCCTGGGGGTGGCACAGGGGGACAGGGACCCCCCGGCAGCATCCCCGTGTCCCAGGGCCAGAGCCTGGGCCAGGGCTCCTTCACCCTGTTATGAGCCAGGGGCTGAGAGCATTTAAAAAATCCCCAGCACGGGATCAGCAAAAAACAGATTTAATGTTAAGCTACAGCACGACAAAGTTCCTTGGCAAAAGTTACCCTACTCCTGACTGGACACTTCAGGCACAACAAAGAAACAAAGCAACAACAAAACCAAACAAAATCCAGTCAATCAAA
This sequence comes from Erithacus rubecula, assembly GCF_903797595.1. NCBI lineage: Eukaryota > Metazoa > Chordata > Aves > Passeriformes > Muscicapidae > Erithacus > Erithacus rubecula. The sequence continues at coordinate 37,821 of NW_027635557.1, read as the reverse complement.
CCAGAAATGAACCGAGAACTGTCCGTGTGTGTGTGCTCAGGTGGGTGTGACAAAAGGACAGTGAGTGCAAGGATAAAAGGAACGTGGCATAAAAAAGCCCAACAGAGCTCAAACTTACAGGATTTAACTTATACCTTAACCTTAACTTATATATTGATCTTCACAATTTAGCAAAAGAACAGCACTTAACAGTATTTAACCTAACTTTTAACCTATGACTATAACAATTTAACAGAGGAATAACACTTAAGAGTATTTAACTCAGCTTATAAGTTATATTAAACATAACTTAGGAAAAGAGCAACACTTAACACCATTTAACTCAGCTTACATCTTGTCCTGGGGTGACTTTATAATGCTGAATTGTATCCCCATCCATCTGTTTAGCCCAGAAATAACTTTTGCACCTTTAAAACTAGATTTGAGTGTGAAGTGGGGGGAGAAGAAGAAGCAGTGGAATGTCTGAGGCAGTTGTTTTTAAAATATATAGATAAGAGCTTCAGCTTTCCTTCTCCTGACTGTGTTGTCTGCAGCATGGACGGGCAGTGAGAGGGAGCTCTCCTTTGTTTTTAGTCAGTATTTTTTTAGCTACCTGAGGCAGTGAAGTTCCCTGGACTGTGGTTTTTCCTTTTCTTGGAACTGCTCAAACCTGCTCTGGACTGAAACCCCAGAAGAACACCGGGAGCTCACACCTGTGACCCACTGGGGCCTGGGACGCTGCATTTCAGCACCAGAGGGACAGATAAGAGACTGAGTGAGCTGAGCTACACCAACAAAAAGGACTTTCTGAATTTGCCATCTCTTCAGAACAGCAAGAGGTTTTATTGTTTTATATTATTAACTTTTTATGCTTGTTAATACTTCACTGCTTAAATAAACAGGGTTTTTTTCACTTTTCTCCAAGGAAATCTTTTCCTAAAGCAGTAGGAGGAGGGGCTTGTATCTGCTTTCTAGAAGGATCCCTTTTGGAGTTTCCTCCCAAACTTACCCTGAACCAGGACATACTCCAATGACCCAGATAATAAAGATGAGCTTGCATATTATGCAGTGTGCAAGGACTAAACCTGTGCCCCTTTGCAGGCAGACATCAGTTGTCTGCCCATGAACAGGCAGTGCCACTTGCAGGGCCATGCTGCCCAGAGGTGCCGAGATGGGATTGGCATCTCTCAGAGAGGAGCTGAGGGAGAGCAGAGCACCTTGCAAGCTGCAGGTCCCTGACAGTCCCAGAGAGCTCCTGTCCCAAAATCATCTGCTCTGCCCCATTCTGAAATAGGGACCAGCTACCTGTGCCTTGAACACAGCATCCTCCACATTCCTGGAAGATCCCCCCAAGTCCCCAACCATGTCTTTGTTCAACATTTTTATTTTTACTCTGGATTTGAGTGGTTGGGAAGGACAAAGAGAAATGCAAAGAAAATCCAGACGATGAAGAGCCAGGAGGATGTGCAGCCCCCAGGCAGGTGTCTTCCCAACATGGATCAGCAGCACCAGGGCTCAGGGGGACTCTGCCCACCGGAGGTCACTGGGGATCATCCAGCGCGGATCCTGCCATGGGGATGGAGCTGGAGCAGCGCACAAAGCTCTTCCCGCATTCAGGACACTCGCAGGGCTTCTCTCAGTGGAGACTCTGTTGGTGTTTGGTCAAGTGAGAGCTCCTGGAGAAGCTCTTCCCACATTCGGGACACTTGTAGGGTCTCTCTCCAGTGTGGATGTGCCGGTGCCTGACGAGAGTGGAGTTGAGCTTGAATCCCTTCCCACAGTCGCAGCAGCAGAAGGGCCTCTCATCCCAGTGACTGCGATAGTGCCTGAGGAGTCTGGACCTTCGCTGAAACCTCTTCCTGCATTTATCACACTCGAAGGGCCTTTCCCCAGTGTGGATCCTCTGGTGGAGATTCAGGCTTGAGCTGTGGCTGAATCTCTTCCCACACTCCCCACACTCGTAGGGCGTCTCCCTGGTGTGGATCCTCTGGTGCACAGTCAGGTGTGAGCAGCACCTGAATCTCTTCCCACACTCTCCACACTCGTAGGGCTGTTCCCCTGTGTTGATTCTCCGGTGTTGGAGCAGGAGGCATCTCCACCTGAAGCCCTTCCCACATTCTGAGCACTTGTGGGGCTTCTCCCCATGGTGAAGCTGCTCACACAGCCCCAGCTCCGAGCTCCGGCCGCCTCCCCGGCCCGGGCTGGCTCTTTCCTGCTGGGATCCCCGGGCTGCGCGTTTGCAGCCCCTCCTGCTGCGGGATCTGCGGGGCTTTTCCTCCCCGTTGCATTCCTGCACCGTGGAGCCGCTGCAAACGGCCTCTTGCCCGATGCTGTGCCCCTGGGATTTGTCCTCCCTGCTGTCCGTGCTCAGCTCCTTGTCTGGGGGAGGAAGGACAAGGACAGGATGGGATTTGCCTCCGTGCCAGAGGCAAGGGCAAGGAGATCCCCCCAAGGCTGTGCTGCAGCCGGGGCCATACTGGGCTGGGAGATGGAGCAGGACACAGGGGGAAAGGGGCACTGACTTTCTCCTCACCTGCCTGCGGCTCTCGGGACATCGTCCTCGTCCTCATGGTCTCCTTTTCCTCCTTGGTGCCAAAATTTGGGAAATCCTGGTTTGGGGGGGGAAGGAAGGGCTGAGCGCGTTGGGTTTGATGGTGGCGCTGCCCAAGGGCAGCTGGAGCAGTCAGCGCCCCTTTCAGCCTCGGGGGCCCGGAGCCCGCTCAGCACCAACCTCCCGCACCCCTCCAGGCTGCCGGGGGTCCCCCGGCTCCGGGATTGCCCCTCTGCGCTCTCCCCACTTCGGGGCTCCCGCCTTCTCCCCCGGCTCTGCTGGGGATACCCAGACCCAATATCGCCCCGTCCTCGCCGATACCGGGCGATCTCACATGGGAGCCGCCATGATCCCACCAGGGGCATTTCCGGCTCGGCTTTGGCCTCCTCCAACATCCAAACATCCCCTGAAACGCAAAATAAAACCCTCCCGGAGCCCCCCATGATGGATTTGGGGCGAGCTCCCCCTCCCCGCACACCTGAGGGATTTTTATGAACACACGCAGGGCAGCCCATACTGACCAGTCCATTGTTCTTCCATCTGTGGGAGCTTTGTTGAGTAAGCGCCCTGTGACTAGTTGTCATGAGAAACCAGTCCTGGTATGCGGGGGTGTGGAGCCGCTTGCGGAGGAATGGCGAGGGGATCAGCCAGCCAATCAATGTGATTGATAAAGCATAATCCAACTTTATTGAGAGCATCAGACAGTTTTATAGCCCAACATAGCATAAATCAGCATTATTCATATTAGTACAATCTTAGTGGTTTTTACTATGTACGCCTTCTCTTATTATTGGTTATTGCAAGTGTGAGATAATCACGCCTACTGAATTTCTAGCCAAAAAGCATACTGTGCTATCCCGCTGCTCCTACTTCTCTTATTCTTATACTTATTGCTATATAGTATCTGTCCCAGGGTTATACCTCGCTTGCTACGTGCTTCCCTGGAAGTTAAGGCCTTGATTGAACAATGGGCATATGTATTACTTATCGACTAACTCTGCAAATTATGCTAGCTCTATTGCTTTTGCAAAAGTCTCTTAAAAGCAAACACTGCTGCTCAGCAAAATCTTGCTTAAGAGCAAGGCCTAGCTACTACTTAGCAGGAGCTGCTCTCCTGCAACAAGGCCTCAGCCGAGCCATGTCCACAGTTGTGTCCATGGCTTTCTAACCAATTCTCAACAGTGGTGGGCATCACCTGCGGAACAGTTCCTTGGCGTTCCTCCCATCCCTGGCCAGCGCAGGCCTCAGGCGAGGGTCGTTGGGCAGAAACAGACGAGAGGCTCAGACGGACTCTCACAACAGGGAATATGGAAATTGCAACTGGGAAGAGAATATGGGATGGAGCTACAGAAGATGGGACAGGGAACAGAAAGGGCCGATGGAGAGATTCTGTGGCAGAGGGGCTCTCAGTGCCCGTCCCTCGAGAGGCCTGGGGTGAGGAGCAGCAAGCGGAGCCGTGCAGCCCAGGGCCGCTCCGTGCCTCGTCTGCCTCCCTGCAGGGCCAAGCCCCGGTGGGACACGCGGCTTCTCCCGCCCAGGCCCTCCATGGGCAGCCGTGTGCCCCCAGGAAACGTCCCTCCTGCTCCAGGCAGGCGCTGCGGGTGCTGCGGGGGCTGTTCCGCTGTCCCTGCCTGAGGCCACGGCCCGAGGAGTAGCACAGACACGGCAGTGACAGCAGCCATTGCTCCAGAGCTGCCCTCCCTGCAGGGCTGCAGCACCCATGGCTCTCTGAACAACGGCACCGGGCACCAACGGGAACAGGAACAGTGTCACAGTGATGTGTCCAAGGCAGGAATGTGACACACACACACCAAAGGCATTGCAGCAGCTGCCAACGTTACCGAGGCCTTGGCTCCTTCTCTAGCTGAGAAGGCACATGCGGGTCATTGTCACTGCTCGAGCTCGTTGCCACCCGGCCAAGCAGCCAAGAGCAGCTGAACCCCCAAGGGCCAGGGCCTGCTCTCCAACCGGCCCCACCGGCCCAGCTACACCATCAACGGGATTACACAATCCATCACATTCAGTTATAAAGGTGAAATCTTTTATAACTGTGAGGCCTCCAGGCCAGCTGTAGGCCACCAGAGAACAGGAGCATGGAGAAGATGGAGATGGCAAAAAGATGATGAAGATGACGACGACAAAGAGGAACATGAAGACCACAGAGGAAATGACGAGGATAAAAACAATGAAGAAAATGAATGTGACAAGGACAGTAAAGAAGACAGAGATGTAGAAGGTGAAGATAATAACAAAGAGAAAAGGAAGAAGACTATTTTAAAGATAATTTGAATAGGAGCAGTAGGACAGGAATAAGATATTAGCAATACGTAGAGGAAGAGGACTAGGACTAGGACTAGGAATTTAGGAATACATAGAAGAGGAATAGGAAGATTTATTTAGGAATTCATAGAAGAAGAGGAATTAGACTTAAAAGCCTAGAGAAGAAGAATACTAATATGAATAGTAATTTTAGAATCCATAGAAGAAGAGTAATAGAAACAAGGGTTTGAAAAGCCATAGAAAAAGAAGAGGAATATTAAGTACAGTGGTAAGATATGTAGACGAGGTAACGGGGAGGCAGAATGATGAGAATAAGCAGAGTTTGAACTATGATTTAGAACTCCATTCATGTTGTTAAAAACTAGTAAATAAGTAGAAGTCAAAAGTTACTTCTACATTCCAATAAAACTGTGTTGCACAAGAGCAAAGTGTCCAGATTTCCTTTCTCCTCTTTCCAAGCCATTGATGAATTTTCCCCTTCAGTCCCAATGCCCTGGGAGCAGCGACTGCTAAGCCCCAGTGCCTGTGGGAGAGTTCCCTGCCGAAACATGGAAAGTTTGGAGTCAGCTGAGATTGGGCTCTGCTCCCACCAAATGAGGGCGGGCACGAGAGGGAACAGCCTCCAGTTGTGCCCCAGTCGAGGGTCGGGTTGGATATTGGGAACAATTCATGCCTGGAAAGCCATTTCCAGCCCAGGGCAGTGGGAGAGTCCCATTTGCTGGAGGGATTTCAAATCCACATGGATTTGGGGGGACCTGGATCAGGGGTGGTGGCCCTGGCAGGACCAGGAGTCGTAGGGATGGATGTGCAAGGTCTCTGCCAGCCAAAATGATTCTGTGACTCCATCAGCCCCCACCTGCAGAGCTGCATCCAGCACCAGAATCAAGGTCAGGATGTGGAGCTGCTGGAGCAATCCCAGAGTGGGTCATGGAGATGCTTTGATACACTTTGTTTCCCTTAGGTTTACTATTTCTCAAAAAGATATTATATATATTATTGAAATTAATAAGAAGCCCCTGCTGTTGTTTTTGATTATGGAACACCTTTAGGTAATAAAAAAATGATCAGTGATAATCTGAGGGATTATATAACATGGTATTATATTCATGGTACTTGAACACAATCCAAGAAGTCATTTTTATTTGTGTTGTTAGCAGTCCATGTGGGATAGGTTGTTCACTGCAAATTGAGTCTGGAGAGCATTGGAGGATGAGATGAGAAGCTGCAAGGGCACAGCTGCTTCAGCATGGTGATCAACACGGCTGCAGAGGAATCTCAGCTCCAGCTCCTGGAGCAGCTCCTGCCTGGCCAAGTCCACTGACCCTGGTGTCTCCACATTGCTTCCCTCATATATTCTCACTTCCCCCTCCTCTCTGGATTAGAAAAAACTGTGTGCGCCTTTTTTTTTTTTTTCTAGTTTTTTTGCTTTTTTTTTTTTCCTCTAAATAGGTTATAATCGAGGAGTTCCCCATCCCTCTCCATGGCCCAGCCTTGGTCAGCAGCGTGTCCATCATCAGAGCCATCAGGATTTGGCTCTGCCAGACATGCTGGAAGCTCGCAGCAGCTTCTCACAGCAGCCACCTCTGTGGGGCCGTCACTGTCAAGAGCCAGGCCCTGCCAAACCAAAACTGTCCCCAAGGCCGGGCCTGCTCCGGGCCCGTTCCCGGCTGCCCCGCTGCTCTTGGGGTGCCGGGGTGGCCCTTGGTGACTCGGGCGCTCTGTGTCAGGGCCCTTGATGACACAGGACATGGTGGTGGCCAGAGAGCCTTGGGACACCAGAGAGTCTCGCCCTGGCTGAGGGTTTCTAGGGGCACTGCAGGGCCCGGGGTGCCCAGTGCCAGGAGAGCCGCTCCAGCAGGAGGAAGCAACTCCCGGGATCTGTCTGTGCAGATGCCCAAGGTGACAGACGAGCACAAAGCCACCAAAGGCAGCCCCTGCCATGGTGCCCCTGGCTCGTGCCCAGCTGGCCGCACGCCCAGGCCCTCAGGGGGCAATGGGCAGGAGCAGGGGCCATGTCAGGAGTGACCCTGTCACACACCGAGGAGGACGAGGGCACCTGTGGCAACAGGGCCCACGAGATTTTTGGGTGGAAAGTTGTGGTGAAGCAGGAGATGTCCCAGTGGGAGGAAGGGGATTTTACATTGGAAGAGTTTTACCCATGGTGATCCTTGCGATGATGAGAATTGCACTGCTGGCAGGTGCACATGAATGTGTGCGGATTGTCCCAGCGCAGAGAGGGGACACAGCAGGAGCTGCACCAGCTCAAAGCAATGATGACTGTCCAGGAGCTGCACAGGTGAGAAGATGACAGAAACATGCACAGACAGTTTCAGGAATGGGAAAAAAAGGATATTCCACAAGGTGTCCCAGTGAGAAGAAGCTGTGGGATGGCAGTAGAAGACTGGATGGGATGAAGATGAGACATCCCAGGAACCATCCCACTGGAGAATGCTCAAAGACTCTTCCTCAGCCATTACCTGTGCTGAGGGAACAAGCACAGACCCTCCACGCACTCCAGCTGGAACTACGATGGCAATGCAGGGGTTGCTCAGGATCCCTGGGCAGTCAGGTCCAACTCCAGCTTGTGGATGAAGCCCTTGGCTGCAGAGAAAGATGAGTGGGACGAGGTGAGTGTCCTGGAGCTGCCACCAGAAGGAAACAAAGCAGAGAGGCAATGCAGGGATTCTGTGTCAGAGGGGCTCCCAGTGCCCATCCCTCGAGAGGCCTGGGCTGAGGAGCAGCAAGCGGAGCCGTGCAGCCCAGGGCCGCTCCGTGCCTCGTCTGCCTCCCTGCAAGGCCAAGCCCCCGTGGGACACGCGGCTTCTCCCGCCCAGGCCCTCCATGGGCAGCCGTGTGCCCCCAGGAAACGTCCCTCCCGCTCCAGGCGGGCGCTGCGGGCGCTGCGGGGGCTGTTCCGCTGTCCCTGCCTGAGGCCACGGCCCGAGCACTGAGGGAGATGAGGAGCAGCTCCGAGCAGCAGGAGGCTCAGCCCTGGTGGCCCTGTGGCTCTGCCCTCCTGTGCAGGCACACCCAGCAGCTCCCATGGAGTCTCTGGCTGTGCTTTCCCTGCCTGGCTCGGCTCCCCCAGGCTGGAACGGGACAGCCCCTCTCCCACCGGTCCCGCTCCTCTGGTGTCGCAGCAGCAGCTGCTCCGGTCAGCACAGGGGGATGGAGAAGAAAAGGAAGGTGAAGACGAACAATATGAAGACAAGGATGATGACAAGGCAGATGGAGATGCCGAGAATGAAGAAGAAAACCAAGGCGAAGATGAAGACAATGAAGAAGATAATGACAACAATGACCCAGAGCAGATGACAACCAAGAAAATGAAGACGAAGACCAAGGCAAAGAAGATGATGACAACAACGCTCTTAAGATGAAGACGATGAAGTCTAAGAATATGGAGAAGACAAAAGAGCATAATTTCAAAATACATATAGGAAGAATAGTTATAAGACTTTAGGAATTCATAGAAGAGAAGAATAGGAATAACATTACGAATAGGAATAGGAATAGGAATAGGAATAGGAATAGGAATAGGAATAGGAATAGGAATAAGAATTTAGAAACCCCTTGAGAAGAGAAGAATAGTTAGAATAGGAAAGATGAAAATGTAGAATAGCAATAAAGACTAGTTAGAAACTAGGAGAATAAGAAGAAAACTTTAAGAATAAAGAAATTAAAACAAAATTGAATTTATCGAACAACTGTCTAATTTATTTTTTTCTTCCATATTGTGTATTTATATGGCAGTATATGATATTAAAACATGAGTATATAATATGTCATAATTTTGATATATAGTAGTTTCCCATTCCCATGAGTTCTCTCTGCACCCTGTGTCAGGGCCAGCCCACCCTCCAGGAGTTGCCAGGGCTGCCCAGAGTGGGATTTTTGGGAGCTCTGTGCTGGGACAGGGTTTGGTTAGGAAGGGTCCCTTCAAGCTGAGGATATTCTGTGATTTCATAGAATTTAAGGAGAGTAGGCAGCAGGTGCATGGCAGAGGGTCTGATTCACCATAGATCAAATACCCAAACACTGGTAATTTTCTGAGAATGTTGGTCTCATCACTTCTGGATAGTTTAAGGACCTGCTGGAGAAATACCTCCCCAGAATAACAATTTTTTAAAGCAGTTGACATTTCTAGTGACCTCCACCCCTATGTTTCCATCATTTGGGGACTTTCCTTAAATAATACTTTTGAAAACTTGGTCCAGGACATAAATTTACTGGGTTACACTAAATGCAGCAGGAATGCAGAATCCAATGGGCTCTGCTATTGTGGGTAGGAATTCATCAGCAGGAATTCAGGTGTCCCTTCCACATCCACCTTTCCACCACTGAAAATACTTCCTAAAAAGCTTTGAGCTGAAGGGAGAAGCCAGTTTGTCATTCTTTGTTTGTTACTTCCAGAGAGAGATGAGACATTAACAGCTGAATGAGAAAACCAGCAAAAATCCTGACTGCATCATAGCATCCATAAATTGAATAAAATTTTTCTTTATTTCTTTATTTTCCCTCATCTTGATTTGTTTTCTCTTCACTGACCAAGTGGCTAAAATCAGGTATTCCCTTGACTCCACTCAAAAAAAAAACCACCCCCAAACTCCTCTGGCAGTGCAGGCAGGAAAAAGCCTGAAGAAGTGTCTCGCAGAGACCAGAAAAAAATATTTTAAAAATTTAAAACCAAAACCCCAAACTGCAGCCTGCTGTTAATTGGCGCCATCCAAATGCCGATGTACACGGAGGGCAGGCAGTGGTGCAGTGTGTTAAGAGATGTCTGTATCTCTCTTGGTAAATAAATTGTTTAGAGCTCTCAGATTTCCAGCTAAATGGTGATGAAGTTTATCAGAGAGTGTTGGTTCAAAAGAGGAACTGGCAATTATCACTCAATTACAGCCCTTGGAAATCAGACAATGAGGCACCATTGGCACAGCCCCAGGAAAACACTGAGGACAGAGATACTCCTCGGGCTGCTGCTGCTCGCAGAGAACAAGAAATTCATTTTAATACCGTGTACACTGAGCACTTGCATGTTGTCAGATCAATTTGCCCCTTTGATTTTGCAGGGGCCCCGTGAAGAGAGAGCGAGGCTCCGATTCATCCCGGCTATTCCATTATTTATTTATTTATTTATTCAGCTTTCATTGGCGATTTAAAGCCTGGAAGGGGGAAGGAGGGAGGGCATGGAAAAAACTGAAAGGCAGGGACTCAACCCCCCCAGTCACCTCTGGCAGCTCCACAGAGATTTTCCCAGGTCTGAAAATCTTGATGGGATTTTGGAATGGAAAAATTCAGTTTTTTAACCTGGGGAGGGGGGTGAGGGCAGACAGAGCAGTAAAAATGGGAAGTGGGAGAAATGGGATGAGTTGAATAATCTGAGAGAGTGAAAAGTTCCCTGTCCTGGGACTGGATGAGCTTCAAGTTCCTCTCCAACCCAAACCATTCCAGGATTCCATTAGATGAAAGCACAGATGTACAAATCAGAGAAATTCCCTGTGGAGGAGATGCAGGTGCTTCACCCCAGACCAGGAGGGCAGTTGAAGCCATTTAAACAAGTTGTCATGTCAAACTTGATGGTGTTTGCCTGATTAGTCCCAGTCAGAGAGGTGAGACATGAAAAATGACATCAACAAAAGATAAAAATAAATTATTTCCTAGAGGGAAGATGAAACAGTTGCCACTGGTTTTCTCAGAATCTTGCAGAGGAAGAAATCTTCCATGTAAAGATCAGATCAGTGGAAACTGTGAAGCAGAAGTGGAAAACTTTCTGCAGAACTTGAATTTGCTCATCCAGAAACAATGGGTATTGTTTCTTGGAAGGCCCCAAGAAATGTCACAGAAACATGAACAAGACCTAAATTAAAATACACACATTGATGCTCAGATAGGGTTAATTTGTGTCTTTATAAGGAATGACAGGCTTTAGGGTTTTGTAATTCATTTACAAGGTGACACAAGTGGAATAAGAAAATGGTTTAAAGTGTTCTTATCAAAAGTGGTTGGTTTGGGAAAGTGCTTCCTAGATTCTTATCTGATAGATCAAAGCTTCTTGTTTTGTAGAAAATAATCATTTTAATTCATTTTCTAAGGGAATAAAAGAGAGAATTCTATTCAGAATGAGACTTGTTTACAAAAAATTCTTACATTAAGTCCCAAGACCTAAAGAAGGCTGGGAAGGAACTTTTCCCAAGGGTCTGGAGTGACAGGAAAAGGGGGAATGGCCTTGAGCTGAAGGAGGGCAGGGCTGGATGGGATATTGGGAATTAGGAATTGTTCTCTGGGAGGGGCTGGGATGGAATTGCCAGAGCAGCTGTGGCTGCCCCTGGATCCCTGCAGTGCCCAAGGCCAGGCTGGACATTGGGAGGTGTCCCTGCCATGGCAGGGGTGGCACTGGATAAGATTTAAGGTCTCTTCCAACCCAAAATGATTCTCTGAACCGGGATGAGTTTGTGATGACAGCTGGCAGGGAGCAAATTGCTGGCATTGCACAAAGAACTGGAATATTCCCCTGAAACTGTCATGGGATGCGAAGGCCAGGCCTTCTTTTTGATATTACAGGAGATAAATTTGGTGTTCAGGAAGAAAATCTTTCTAAATTCCCCAGAAGTCTTTCAGCATCCAGCTGGCCCTTCCAGCTATTCCTCACCTGTGAGTACAAATGTGATCCCTGCCATGAAATTGCTGTGGAATAATCCACTCCCAGGGGATAATTCAGCTGTTTCTCAGTGTAGAACAGCAGGAGCAGAGCCTGGCAGGCAGCAGCAGAGTTTCCTCTCTGTCCCTGTCTTACAGAAGCCAGTTCCTCATGTTTTCTGTTTTCTCAGAACCCCACGATGATATCTGAGCTATTTGCAGCTACTTCTGCTCTGAGGCACAGATGTGTGAAATGCAAGATAAACAAAGGGTGGGAAATAAATCCTCAGACTCTGCTCAGGATTTCTTTCCCAAAATGAAGGAATCCTCATCCCTCTGCTCTCTCATCTCCCTGCACACCCCTGGGCAGTGATAGAGGAACACTCTGATTTTCCTGCCTGTGGTGTTGATGTTCTGCACTTCGGTTTTGGTTCAATTCTGGAGAAAAATTGAGAAAAAAAAAATTATTTCTTACAGGCCGAGTTACTCAGATTTCATATCCTGGCTTGGTTTTGGGTCAGTTTTATAAAGCTGAGGTGTGGAACAAAGTCGATTTTCCAGCAGCAATTTCTCCTTTGCCAGCTGTGCTGGCTTCTGCCTCTCCTTTCTTGTAAGTGCAAAAAACCCAAATATAATCTGGCTCCCTGAAGGGGAATTTTAGCCTCAGTTCAGGAGGTTTCTCCATGGGCCAATTGCTCTCATGCATTCCCAGTCTCACTTATTAACAGCTGGAAGGGAAAGAATGGAAGGGGCTGAGCACAAAGAGTGGGATGAGAAAAACAGGAGAGGAAAACAGGAGAGGAACAGCTTTGGGAAGGAACCTGCAGGACCAGCACAGGATGGTTCTGTTCTAAACTGGGATTTGTTTTTATTCCCTGGAAGCTGAGTAGAAAAGTGTGACAGCATCTGAGTCTGCCAGAGCTCTCATCCTTCTGGAGAACTCCTCAAAGAAGGATGAACCACAAAACTGCTAAAAAAATGAGGTTATAAGCAAAGAGATTAAGTGTTTAATATCTCCACCTGCTCACTGTGTCTTTGTGGGGTTTTGATCGAGGAAATCTTAGTTTGGGGTCTCTTCCCAAATCTTCTTTTTGAGGTCTCAAGAGGTGTTTGCTCCTTCTTCATCTCAACAGCACTTCCCAGTGATTATTTCTCTTCCCTGCCATGCCTGGCTTGGGAACTGTATGTTTTTCCACCTAAACTGAGGAAAGAGAAGAGAGAGAGAGGAAGAGAGAGAGGAGAGAGAGGAGAGGAGAGAGGGAGAGAAGAGGAGAGAGAGAGAAGAGGAGAGGAAGAGGAAGGAGAGGAGAGGAGAGGCAAGGAGAGGAGGAAGGGAGGAGAGAGGAGAGAAAGGAGAGGAGAGAAGGAGAGGAAAGGAGAGGAGAGGAGAGAGAGGAGAGGAGAGGAGAGGAGAGGAGAGAGAGGAGAGGAGGGAGAGGAAAGAGGAGAGGAGGGAGGAGAGGAAGGGAGAGGAGGAGGAGAGGAGAAGGAAGAGGAGAAGAGAGAAGAAAGAAAGGGAGAGAAGCAAAGAAAAGAAGAGAGAGAAGAAAAGAAAGAGAAAAGAAAAAAAAAAGAAAAAAAAGAGAAAGAAAAAAAAAGAAAAGAAGAAGAAAAAAAGAAAAAGAAGAGAAAGAAAGAAGAAAAAAAAGAGAAAAAAAAAGAAAGAAAAAAAAAGAAAAGAAAAGAAAAGAAAAGAAAAGAAAAGAAAAGAAAAGAAAAGAAAAGAAAAGAAAAGAAAAGAAAAGAAAAGAAAAGAAGGGGTGATTAGCTGTTTATATTTAGAATTAGAATTAGAATTAGAATTACATAAGAAGTTGCAGTACAAGGACAATCATGCCTTGATTTTACATTTTACATTTTAATGTTATGTATTGTTCTCTGATATCAATTAAACCTCCTAAAAAGGTATTATCATTTACCTGATGATATTTAGGCAAGAGGCAAAATGGAAATAGAAAAGCAGTGTCAGAAGATGACATTTTTCCTTGCAGTTTCTAGAGCCCCACCATCCCTCCTTTGCAGCAAACAGGATTCAGAAAATTTTCTGGTTTTCAGCAAACACCTTCACTGCAGTGAATTTATTTTACAAGTCAGCTGCCCCCTTGGAAAACATCTGTATTTAGCAGGGAGCCAGACTTCCAAAAACCATAGCTGTAAAATTTATCTTCTGTTTTAAGCCTCAAAGCCTTATGTTACGTGAGAAATTTCCACAGGAAAAGAGAAAAAAAAAAAAATCTTGTCTTCAGATGGACACAAATTTATAGTGAGATGAATCATAAATGTCACTCTGCCCAGTGAGTTCCTTTTCCTGCTCATGTCGTGCTTCTGACTTTGTGGTTCAGTGCCTGCTCTGACTGACATCCCCCCCTGAAAGTTCAGGAGATTTCAAGGAGATTTCCCCCCACCCTCTGCATGTGGCTTGTGTTTTTATTGCACGTCCAGTTTTTGACCTTGGTGGGTGGAAAAAATAATCTCCTCACTTGATGTTTTGGCCTGAAATATAAATGTGTGTGTGTGCACAGATGTGTAGCCTTGAATATAGAGCATGATGTTGGGCTGTGCCTAAATATATTTATTTTATGGAGCATATTTACAGGGGGAATTGCCTAAATATATATATATTATTCAGCATATTTACAGGGAGAATATGCCTAAATATATATTTTTATATATATATTATGGACCATATTTGCAGGGGGAATTGCCTAAATATATATATTTTATGGAGCATATTTACAGGGGGAATTGCCTAAATATATATATTTTATGGAGCATATTTACAGGAAGGATGTATGAGGGAGGATCTTTTTCTGGCAGAGCTCAGCAGAACCCACAAAGAGTTTTTCTGAGGGAGTTTCACCACCTGCTTTAATTTGCTTTTTTTGGGAGCAAGCCCAGCAGGAATTGCTGGAGGGAAAGTGCAGATCCTGCTGGGCCCTGGGGCTGAGGCTGCGTCAGTTCGGGTTCAGTGCCCCCCGTCAGGGCTGCTCCCCCAGGAGGGACAGCCAGCCTCAGCCCTGTCATCCTGTCTCCCTCTTGGGCTCATTTATTGGGATTGCTGGCAGGAAGCAGCCATGGGGAAAGGGGGATTTTGCAGTGACAACCCCCAGGAACACAAAGCTGGCCTTTGTCAGGGCTGTTCCCCAAATTCAGCTTCTCCTCGGCGGGGGCATCGCTGTTTCCTCAGGATTTATTGGGGTGCTGGCTCTTGGAGGCTGGCTATGGGGTTGGGTTATTTGGGTTCAACGAGTCTCTGGTGGTCAAGTACCCACAGCAAAGGGCAGACCACAGAAATCAGCGTGAGGGTTATTTACCATAACCATATACAAAACCACAGGCAGCAAAGGTTCCCTCAAATGCATCAGAGACGCTGCACATCTCTTTATTAAAGCCTGGCTGCTTCACTTCAATTTGCCTTTCAGCCCAAGCAGCAATCAAAGTCAAAAGCTCCAAATCAAAGCACAAACAAATCAAAGAACAAAAATAATAACCAAAGCAAAACAGAAAAAAATAATTTTCTCTCCCTCCATTTTTTTTTGTTTTAACTTTGAATTGATCTTACTCCATTGCAGCATTGCAGATGGGTGATAGGCAGCTATAAAATTCTTTTATTCACTCATAAATAAAATATCTGTGCTGCTTGAGAGTTATCCACTCATTTTGACAGTAATGAGCGTGCCACACATTTTAGCAATCCATTATAAGCCATCTAAAATCCTTCAGCCAGAGGAAGCAGATACCTGCTTAGAAATTATCTCTCTCTGCCTCTGTGTGAGTGGTGCTGCTCATCAAATTATTATTTGCTCTTCCAAATTATTATTTGTATAATTCCTGTTTCTGTCCAGACACCAAAAACTTGTTTTGAGGTGTTTCTTCTTCCTAAAGGAATTTATTTTTTCAGTTTTATGAATAATTCCATATTTTTGCATCAGGAAATTCCTAAGCTTATTAAAACCCTGAAGTCTCTTTTGGGTTTAGCTTTGTTTTTTTCCGACTTTCTCAACCACAATTTTCCCTTGATTTCTCCTAATCCTTCTCCCAGATTTCTGGCCCAGGACTTGTTGTTTCCCATAATATTTCCTCAGAGCCCAGGGAGCTGCCCCTGCTGTGAGCTCTGTCCAGCTGCTGACTCCACATTCAGCACTGAGATGCTTTTCCCACTCCAAAGGAAAAGCAGGATGAAGCAGATTGGCATTTCCAAATTATGGGAAACTCAGCAATTACCAATTCTTGTAAATGGGAATGGTTTTGCAAAAGGAGCAGCAAGATTTAAAGCTGCCAGAAGGTGGGAAAAGCTCAGGATTTTGGGAAGATCTTTAAGGTTCATTCCAACCCAAACCATTCCATGACTCCATGATTTTAAATCCATCCTTTCCAAAGGTCCCTTCCCCACTTGAAATATTTTTTTCTCCATCCTCTTCACTCAGACAGAGACAAAGTGATTTGACCTTCTGGGCAATTCTATTGAAGTGGGATTGATGGTTGTATTTACTGCTCTTTCTCCAAAAGTTTGGTCATTATTGATTCATATCAATAAAAGGATTTATAAAAAGCCAGCATTTGAAAAGCTCTGTCTATGGGACATGTGGAACATGGATAACTTTAGGCTTCAATATTCCATACAGACCAGATGGTATTTTCAGAAAAAAAAACTCCTGAACATTCTCCCTGGATCTGAATTGGTTTGGAAGTTGGGGTCAAACTCAGCAGATCATGTCAAACAAATGAAAATAAAGGGAATATCGTTGCAAAGGTGAACTTTGTTATTTTGGAGACTTTGAAGATAACATTCCCAAGCATTTTAGACATCAGTCATCCCTTCCTGGCTGCAGGGGGAGGGAATTAAATTTCATGCCCTTCTATGAATTAGGAGCAGGGATTTCAGCTCCAGTTTACTGCAGTGTCAGAACCAGAACTCTTCTCCTCTGTCAGGAGAGCACTGATTTTTAGGGAATTTATCAACTTTTGGCCTCAAATCCTAATTTTCCCATTTTTCTTTAGCTCAGGGTCCAAATGGAACTCAGACCAGCCTGGGACAGTGGAAGGTATCCCTGCTCATGGCAGGGGTGGAATGAGATGAGCTTTAAAGTCCATTCCACCCCAAAACAATCTGGGATTAAGATTAATTTCTGCAAACAGAAAAAATCCCCTAAATCACCTCAAACTTTTGATTCTCTCCAGAAGTGATGGATTTCCAGGACCACCATCCCCTCCTTCCCTGGAACAAACATCTCAGACCCAGCCAGGTGGAACCTCACCAGCACCACTTCCAGTCCCACCTTGTGGGAAATAAGAAAAGTATAAAACTCTTAAAAAGCTGTGTGAAAGCAAATTTTAGGATGGGGTGATGTAAGAATGCTGAAGATGCAAGGATCCAAACCAAATTAAATTTGTGATTTCTCCAGCCATCCCTCAAGTCTCCAGCTGAGACCCCAACTCTCCAGTCCAGCAGGGAGCCTGTGTTCAGGCTAGGTCAGGTTTCTTCTCCAATCTAATTTTAGGCCTCCTCTGTTATTATTTATTCAACAATGTGAATGAGATATAGATCTCCTTCATCGATTGCCTCCTTTGGAATTTGCCTGTTTTTTCTTGGATGTCTCACATCCACCTTATTCCTGTGCTGTGTCTAGCCTGGAAGAGGGGAAAAAAATAACCCAAAATGAATCAGACTGCTTTTAAAAAACTTGTTTTCACAACTGTATTTACCTTAAATCCCATCATTTAGTCAGAGGCTGGAATTTAGAGTTTCCTCTGCATAGACCCAGTTGCAGCTGAGCTGTTGCAATCTACATTAATTTTCACAGGAATTCAAAAATGTGGCCTGGAATTCATCTTGGATTGTCCTCAGCAAATGCTGACATTCCAGAGTGGAGCATTTATTTTCATTTTTGTGCAAAACTTCTGTCCCCTTTGTATTTTTGGGGTTTGCAGGGTATCATTAACTTGGCAGAAAAAGAAATGGAAATTTATATCCTATAAATTCCAGGCAATTCATCCAGGTAGGGAATAATAATACAATATTAAAATATATAAAAACTTTAATAAAATCAGGAAGAGAACTGAGAGCTCTTTTCCTTGACTGGGAGGGTTCTGGATTCAGGATCTCACACCCTCAGGGCCTCATTTTGCAACTTGCTAAAAGAAGGATCCTCCCAGCCCAAATTCCAGGATCCTGGAAATCTGTGGAGGGATAAAACAGTTCATAATTGCTTGTTGTAATTAGTTTATTGGGACAGAAAGGTTTGATCATCTCTATTGGGTTGTGAGTCTCACATTTTAGTAGGAAAATTTTCCATCACTTGGAAATTCACTCCAGCAAAACTCAGTGTCTTGGGTTGCAGTACAGGATGTGTCCAGCAATGTGTGTTCTGTCCCATCTGCTGACCCGGCTGGGGCAGTGCCCCTGATCTCCTGGCACATATTCTCTGCTCATGGGCCATCTTTAAACCAGCTGGGCAATCATCTTTATCTTCCCACAGCCCATCCTCCCTCCAGGAGATATCTCCTGTTCATGGCCACTGAGTCCCAGGGCATGGCTGATAAAATTCCATCATCCCACTGGGAGATGCTCCAGCCAGGGCAGGAGCCAAGCCTTTCCTACCCAGAGAAAAAATGACATTTTGGACACCAAGGCACCTTCTTTCCACTGGATTCCAGAGGAAAACCAGACCCTTCCACATCATCCCTGGAGCTTCAGAGGAAACTGCACCTTCTCCAGGAGCACTGCTCCAGCTGAGCCACATCTGCCCCTGCAGGAGGATGCAGCACCATGGAATGGGACTGTGCCACCACCCTGACTGACTGACTGTGCCAGCTTGGATTCTGACTCTGGCAGGGTTGGGATTGTTCTGTGTAATACTGCATTTCTATTTTAATTTTCCTAGGAAAGAACTGTTATTCCTAATTCCCATCTCTTTGCTTGAGAGCCCCTTAATTTCAAAATGATAATAATAATTTGGATGGAGGGGGTTAATAATCTCCATTTCAAAGGGAAGTTTCTGCCTTTATTGGCAGACACCTGTCCTTCAAACCAGGACAATTTACTCCTCACAAACTCCTTGGTCATATTTGGGCCTGTTCCAAGCAGCACAGAGCAAAGTTTGGACTTTTTGGGATAACAGAGTGTGAGGAAGGAGAGGTTTAAGCACAGGGATGCAGCGTGGGGTTCCACCTCCCTGTGGGCCAGGTCCTTGTCCCTGTTTTATGTGATCCCAAGCCAGGCAGGCAGGATCATCCCCTACTTTGGAAAGAATCCATCCAGGGAAGGATGAGCTGCTGATCTGCTTGCATGACTGAAAGCAATCACCCTCCTCAAACAAACAAACAAACAAGCAAACAAACAAACTCTTGGTAATTAAAAGAACTTTATTAAGGTTGCAAAGTCAAGGCTCAGAAATTGGACATTTTCAGACACTTGTGCAACTTTTGTTTCTGGCCTTTT
The DNA here is from genome assembly GCF_903797595.1 of Erithacus rubecula. Classification (NCBI taxonomy): domain Eukaryota; kingdom Metazoa; phylum Chordata; class Aves; order Passeriformes; family Muscicapidae; genus Erithacus; species Erithacus rubecula. Next base: position 18,934 of record NW_027635557.1, on the reverse strand, counting down.
TGTGCTCCTCATGACAGCTTTAACAGTTGGTTTTTTAATTTATTTTTCTTTTTTTTTTTTTTTTTTTTTTTTTTTTTTTTTTTTCCCTGAGCTGCTGTTTCCAGCACAGGATGGGGCTGCACACAAATAGTGAGGAGTACAGCTCTGTGCTCAGCTTTGCTTGTTGCACAACCCAGAGCCTGCCCTGCAGATATGGGATATCAGTTTCCTCATTGCCTTTCCTGTGGTAAGGTGGCCTCACAGGGGCTCCAAAAAATGGATTTTTAACTCTTTGTGGCCTGCTGGAAGGAGAGGGTGCAACACCCTTGTTTTAAAACACCCCCAAGAACATCATATCCAGCCTTTGGATGAACTCCACTGTCACAGAACATTCAGAAATTTGATTTTTCCATTTCTAAGAGCCTGAGAGTTTTGTTTTTCAGCCTTCTTATTGCTGATACCAACATCCAAGAACAGGCTGAAGTCTGATTGAAGTTCTGGATTTCAACATTGTGGCAACCATGATTGGTTTGGCCTGTGGAAAATGAGGAATTCAGGACTTGGGATGAATCCTCAGAGACATCAGCAGGGACCCAGTGGCACAGGCAGGAGCAGAATTGAACTTGCCCAAGGCAGCAGTGAGGCTTTTCTGCTCTTCTGCTCTTTTCTCCTCTTGTGCTTTTCTGCTCCTCTGCTCTCCTGACTCATTGGCTTCATATTTTCCAGATGTCTTCTGACTTTATCCTACCTTACCCCCTGCCTTGGTTCATTCCCAGATTTGTTGTTATGGGAAAGATCCAGGAATGAATTTGCCAGGTCGAGACCCCAAAATAAGCTCAAACTTCTTTGTAGACATGGAATTCCAACCTCTTGGAATTGAGCAACTTGGATTTCTAATCCAATTTCAAGCTAATGTCCTTTTAAGACCCCAAATATGCCTTTTCACAGCCCAAATCTTTTGTGCATCCCAAATCCATCTTCCCACCCCAAAATCTCCTTTTCCTACCTCAAATCCCCTTCTACCACCCAAGGTCCTTTCCTGTCTACCCCAAATCCTTTTTCCCACCCAAAATCCTCAATCCCCACCCCAAATCCCCCTTTCCTCCCTCCAAATCTGCTTTTTCATCCCAAAATCTCCTTTTCCCACCCCAAACCCCCTTTTTAGGTTTCCCCAGGTGTTTTTGGGATTTCACTGGGGTTTTGGGGGTTTTTTCCCAGCATCTTACCCAGGGTCTCTGCAGATATTGCACCAGGAGCTGCCCCCACCCCAAATGAATCCCAAATCAACCTTAAATCAACCCTAAATGAACCCAGCTGTGCCCCCCAGGGCTGGAGTGGTTGGGTCTGGTGGGTTTGACCCCAAAGTTTGGGGAAGGGAGAGGTTTGATCCTAAAGTTTGGGGGGGGGTTGACACAGCAGGGTTTGGGATCAGAGGGTTTTACCCCAGAATTTGGGGATCAGGGGCATTTAAGCCAAATTTTGGGATCAGAGGAGTTGGACACCCCACATACTTCAAACCCCAAAGTTTGGGGATTGGGGGGTTTTGACCCCCTCAGTTTGGGGTGAAGGTTGAAATCAAAACAATTCCCTGGAAACAGCGGGAAACAACTGGGAACACACGGACTCGGATTGTACAAATTGGGAACATATGGACTGGGATTGTACAAACTGGGACCATATGGACCGGGATTGTACAAACTGGGAACACATGGACTGGGATTGTACAAACTGGGACCATATGGACCGGGATTGTACAAACTGGGAACATAGAGACTGGGATTGTACAAACTGGGAACACGTGGACTGGGATTGTACAAACTGGGACCACATGGACCGTTCTGGCTGCACCAGGACGATGTGAACCGATGGGGCCCTGCCCCACCCAGGGGTCCCTCCCAGTCCCGTTCGGGAGCGCAGCCAAAACTCCCCGGAGTGAACTCGGAGGTCCCAGAGCACTCCCGGTGTCGGTCCCAGTCTTGGAGCAGTCCTGGAGCGCTCCTGGTGCTGAATCTGATCCTGGTGTTGATCTCAATCCCAGAGCAGGGCTGGTCTTGGTCTCAGTCTCAGTCCTATATGGGTACCAGTCTCGGTGCTGGTTCTGTTTTCAGTCTTGGACTCAGTCACAGTCTCAGAGTGATTCTGGTCCCAGTGCTGGTTCCGGTGTCGGTGCTGGTCCCAGAGTTCTCACAGTGCCAATCTCAGTCTCGGTGCTGGTTCTGGTTCTGGTGCTGGTCCCAGAGTGCTCATAGTGCCAATCTCAGTCTCGGTGCTGGTTCTGGTTCTGGTGCTGGTCCCAGAGTGCTCACAGTGCCAATCTCAATCTCGGTGCTGGTTCTGTTGCCGCTCTCAGTCTCAGTCCCGGAGTTCTGCCGCTCTCAGTCCCAGGATTCTCCCGGTGCTGGTCCCAGTCTTGGTGCTGGTCTCAGTCTTGGTCCGAGTACCAGTTCAGGATCCCGCTTTGGTCTCGGTCTCCATACCAAAGATTTTAGGTCTGTTTGGGTGATTTTAGAATAAACTGGGCAATTTTAGGTTGGATTTTAGGAATCATTTGGACAATGTTAAGTCAATTTTCAGGATTTTAGACCCCTTTTGTGTGGATTTGAGGCCCCTTTGGCTGATTTTAGGCCAAACCTGGTGGATTTAGACTGCATTTGAGGCTCTTTTGGGTGGTTTTAGGCCAAACCAGGCCCTTTTAGGACTGTGTGGCCCTTTGGCCCCGCCCCTTTCCCCACACAGTTCCCGCCCTTCCCTTGACCCCGTCCCTTTCCCCTCCCGGTGTTCCTGCCTTTCCCTTGACCATCCCCTCCCTGTTCCAAACGGGGGAGGAGGAGGAGGAGGGAGGAAGTGGCAGCAGAAGCAGGAGCAGAGAAGGAGCGAATCAGCTGCGCTAACCGGGACCTCCGTGAACTCGCAGCCCCCCCGGGACCATCGCCCCACATCCCAGGTGCCCGGGGAGGGGGAGCTCGCCCCAAATATCCCGGGGGCGGTCCCTGGGTTTGGGGTGTTTTGGGGGGATGTTTGGAGCTTGCAGCGCTCCAGAGCCGAGCCGCAGATGCCCCTCGGGGGGACATCGGGGGGTCCCCGGGAGGTGTTTTTGGGGGTCCCGGTGGCGGCAGAGCCCGGGCGGGGGCGGGGGGATGCGGGTCTCCCCGCAGTGGGGGTTGGGCTTCCCGGGCCGGGCCCTGCGAGCTCTGCCGGGGCCCGTGGGGACCGCGCGGGGCCGGCGGCATCGGCGGGGGGACACCGGATTGGGGGAGCCCCGGGAGAGCCGCGGCTTCCCTGAGCGGGACCCCAGAGAGAGGAGAGCCCCTGAACCCCAAAGCGGGACCCCGAGAGGGGGGAGGGACCCCTGGGATTGCTGGGACCCCGGCGGGGGTGCTGGGGCTGGAGGGGCGCGATGGCCGCAAAGGGGTTCGGGGGTCCCGGAGCCGGGAATGGCTGCTCCCAGTATGAGCCCGGTCACTACCAGTATGATCCTGGTCACTCCCAGTATGATCCTGGTCACTTCCCCTCGGTGCCTGCGGGATCCCTGTTGGTCCCAGTATGAATCCAGTCATTCCCAGTGACTCCCTATCGTGACACACTTTGCCCCCAACAGGGTCTCAGTTGACGCCAGTTCCTCCAGGTTTTGTCCAGTGTGTTCCCAGTTCTCCCAGTTGCCCCCAGTACAGTCGCAGTCACTCCCAGTATGATGCCAGTGGCCCCCACTGTGATCCCAGTTTCTCCCTGTCAATGCCAACATGACCCCAGTAGCCTCCAGTATGATCCCTGTGACTCCCTGTCTACCCACCGTATCCCAGTCACTCACATTTCCTCCCAGTTCCTCTCAGCATGGTCGCACTCACTCCCAGTTGTCCCCAGCATGATCCCAGCTGTTCTCAGTGTGGTTCCAGTCCCTCCCGTATGGTTACAGACTCTCCCAGTACATCCCAGTTGCTCAGTATGGTTCTAGTTACCTCCGAATGATCCCAGTCTTTCCCAGTTGCCTCCAGCATGACCCATTTCTGTCAGTTGTCCAAAGTATAGTCCCACTTACTCCCAGTATGATCCCACTTGTGCTTTCAGTTCCCTCAACATGGTTCCAGTACCTTCCAATTGATCCCAGTTGCTCCCAATGTGTCCATGTTTGCTGCCCAACACGGGGCCCAGTAGCTCCCAGTAACCCCCAGTCAGGTTCCATTCACACCCATTGTAATCTGAGTGGCTCTCAGGATGATCCCAGTACGACCCATAGTCACTCCCAGTATGGTCCCAGTTATTTCTGCTACAATCTCAGTTGCTCCAAGTATGAGCCACTGCACCCAGTCACCCCAGTATGATCCCAGCCAGTCCCAGTATTATTCCAGTCATGCCCAGAGTGACTCCCAGTCATTTCCAGTGTGGGCCCAGTTGTTCCCAGTCACCTGCAGCACGATTTCAGTCACAGCCAGCAATTTTCCAGTCACTCCCAGTCTGATTCCAGTATGATCCCAGCCAGTTCCCATAGCATCCCAGTATGGCCCTGAAACAGGCATAGCTGCTCCCATTATCATCCAATGTGGTTCCAGTTGCTCCCATTTACCACCACTATGGTTTCAATCTTTCCCAGTGTATCCCAGTTGCTGCCAGCATGCTCCCAGTCACTGCCAGTTCCCCTGACTTTGTTCCAGCCTGATCCCAGTTGCTCACAGCCACTCCCAGTCACACTCTGTGCAGTCCCAGTTGCTGCCAGTATGATCCAGTATGATCCCAGTGTCCCTCAGCATGCTTGCAGTAATTCCCAGTCACTCCCAGTGCCAAGAACAGGAGCCTGGTGCAGGCCCATGGCCCCTGCACGGCCCCAGCAGGAGGGAGGGCTCTGAGCCCAGGGCTGCTGGCAGGATGGGCTGCTGTGGCCAGCTGGGGGCTGTGAGCAATGCCCAAAGCCTTGTGCTCTCTGCAGCTGGCCAAGGGCAGCAGCAGGGCTGAAGGGTTCGTGTGGCACAGGCAGCCCGAGCTGTGGAGCCCTCAGGCCCCCGTGGCAGAGGCGCCCTCAGGAACAGCACCGGGACTGGCACCGGCTGTGGGGATTGGTTGTGGCTTTAGATCTTCCCAGAGCAGAGCAGCTGCTGGCTGCTGTAAAGTTGTTTCTTGTCAAGGCACGTCAGGCTCCAAAGGCAAAGAGCCCAAGGCTCTCCAGTCCCTGTTCAATCTCTCTGCCATAAAGTCCCGATGGAAGCAGGAGCAGCTCTCTGCTGCAAGAGGTGGAAGCTGCGGCTGGTGCAGAGTCTCCAGAGGCAGATGCTCCCTGTTCTTTCTTCTTCTGTTCTTTTCTACTTCATTATACTCCTCTTATTGTTTCATGTGGTGGTAGTGGTGATGATGATGGCGGGGGGAAAGAGAGAGCGACGAGAGAGGAGTGAGAGAGAGCTCTGGCTCCAATACACGAACTTTTATTGACATGTTAGTCAGTGAGTCAAAACCATGAACCTGAAGAATGTCTACCAAATGTATTAGAATTCTGGTTTTCTAATACGAACGTTCACGTCTAACTAGTGCACATGGCCTATGTGTTCTATGGGAAGAATATAAAAATTATTTTTACTCTGTTTTTATTCTGTCTAGGGCTGTGTTTTTAAGCTCTCAATGCAGCTTGGTATTCCCATCAGACTCTACAGCTTTTACTTTCTAAGGCAATTAATACATATTTCAAAGTACTTCAAACTAAGATTTATACTTCTACTTCATATCTATGACTCTTAATATTTCTACTTACTTAAAACTGAAGCACAGAACTATTTCCTGTTGGAGTGGCTTAATGTACTTTAGTTTTTCTAATGGTTTTTAATTTAATTTGTTCATTCTGTTATGTCTCAGAGGGACTCAGAGAAGCTTCTGTGTTCCACACTCCAACATTTGGGAATGGGAACAGGAATAAAAAGAGGAATGGGGACTGGGAATAAGGGAATGGGACACAGAATATGGAAATAGCAATTGGAAGAGAATATCGGATGGGGATTTAGAGGACGAGACAGGGAATGGAAATTGGAATACAGGAACGGGATTGGGAATAGGAACACAGGACCTGCACTGGATACAGAAATGGAAATGTTGTACATATATATCTGTGAGAGCTTCCTGTCAAATCCTTATCCTTCCCAACAGACAGGGAATACGGGAGGGGGAATATAGGAACGACAACTGGGGAGAGAATACGAGACAGGGAGAGGGAATGAGAGTGGGAATGGGAATTGGACTGGGATGGGAGCCAGGAGGATGTGGAGCCCCCAGCCAGGTGTCTTCCCAACACAGATCAGCAGCATCAGGGCTCAGTGGGGCTCTGCCCACTGGGGGTCCCTGGGGATCATCCAGCGCGGATCCTGCCATGGGGATGGAGCTGCAGCAGCGCACGAAGCTCTTCCCTCACTCGGGGCACTCGCAGGGCTTCCCTCAGTGGAGACTCTGTTGGTGTTTGGTCAAGTGAGAGCTGTGTGAGAAGCTCTTCCCACACTCAGGACACTCATGGGGTCTCTCCCCAGTGTGGATGTGCCGGTGACTGATGAGAGCGGAGTTGTGCTTGAAGTCCTTTCTACAGTCAAGACACTCATAAGGGCTCTCATCCTTGTGAATGCGACAGTGCTGGAGAAGACTGGAGCTGCTCTTAAAACTCTTTCTGCATTTATCACATTCGTAGGGCTCCGAGCTCCAGCCACCTCCCCGGCCCGGGCTGGCTCTTTCCTGCTGGGATCCCCGGGCTGTGCGTTTGCAGCCCCTCCTGCTGCGGGATCTGCGGGGCTTTTCCTCCCCGTTGCATTCCTGCGCCGTGGAGCCGCTGCAAACGGCCTCTTGCCCGAGGCTGTGCCGTGGGGATTTGTCCTCCCTGCTGTCCATGCTCAGCTCCTTGTCTGGGGGAGGAAGGACAAGGAGAGGATGGGATTTGCCTCCATACCAGAGGCAAGGGCAAGGAGATCCCCCCAGGGCTGTGCTGCAGCCGGGTCCGTGCTGGGCTGGGAGATGGAGCAGGACACAGGGGGAAAGGGGCACTGACTTCCTCCTCACCTGCCTGGGTCTCCTGGGCCATCGTCCTAATCCTCATGGTCTCCTTCTCCTTAATGCAACCAAAGAAAGACGGACTAGAGAGGACAATACACAGTATTTTATAGATAAATTACCCAATGAGCAAAAACTATGAACCTGAAGAATTTCTCCTAAATCTATTAGAACTGTCATTCTGTAATCAGTTAATTTATGTATAACTTGTGCACATGGCCTATCTGTTCTATGTGAAGAGTATATAAAATATTCCTACTATCATTTTATTCTGTCTAGAACTAAGTTTTTAATATCTTAGTGCAGCCAGTATTTCATAGGAGATTCCATAGCTTTTACTTTTTATGGTATTTAAAACGTATTTCTACGTACTTCACACTAAGATCTAAACTTCTACTTCACATCTATACTACTTAATGTTTCTAATTCCTTAAACTAAAACGTAGACCTCTATTTCGTGTCTGTGTGGTTTCCTGTATTTTAATTTGTCAAAATATTTTTAATTTAATGCTTGAATGTTCTCTTTCGGAGGGAGTCAGAGAGGCTTCTCTGTTCCACTCTCCAACAGCCAGGAATGGGGACAGGGACTGAGAGTAGGGACTGGGAAAGGGACATCGGAAATGGAATGAAAATAGGAACAGGGAATGGGAATATGGGAACACAACAGGGAATATGGAAATAGCAATTGGAGAGAAAATATGGGATGGGGATTTAGAATATGGGAAAGGTAAATATGGGAATGGGACTGGGAGCAGGAGTACTAGAAAGGGAACAGGACAGGGAATATGGGACTGGGAATATGTGAACGGTAACCAGGCAGAGAATACAGTACAGGGAATGATACCTGGAATGGGATCTGAACTGGGACGGGGGCAGGAGTGGTGTGAGATGGGAATGTGCTGGGGGCAAAGGCAGTGACAGTGGGGAGAGGAGGATCCTGGACAGGGGACAGCGGGAGCTGGGTCAGGAGGAAACGGGGAGGGTGTCAGGGCAGGGGGTCCATGATCAGCTGCCCCAGAACCTCCGTCAGCATCTCCCAGTGCAGCCAGAGCCACTGGGCCTGGGGTGCCCAAAGCCCTGAGCAACCCCCAAGGAAACCTGAAGTCTGTGGAACACAGGGTCCCCCACATCCTCTGGAAGATCCTCCTGTGTCTGCAGGCATGTCTTAGTTCAATGTCTTCATTTTTACCCCGACATTGGGTGTCTGGGAAGGACAACGAGTAATGTAAAAAAAATCCAGGCCACAGGGAGCCAGCACGAATCTTTTCCTGCACTCAGGGCACTCACAGGGCTCCTCTCAGTGGAGACTCCGTTGGTGTTTGGTCAAGGTAAATCTCCTGGAGAAGCTCTTCCCACACTCAAAACACTTGTAGGGTCTCTCCCCGTTGTGGCTGCGCCGGTGCCTGATGAGAGTGCAGTTTCTCTTGAATCCCTTCCCGCAGTCGTGGCAGGAGAAGGGCCTCTCATCCCAGTGAGTGCGATAGTGCTGGATAAGATAGGCTCTATTCAGAAATCTCGTCCTGCATTTATCACACTCGTAGGGTCCCTCCCCAGTGTGGATGAATCGGTGGCTGAAGAGGTTGGAGTTTTGATTGAAGCTCTTTCCACAGTCGGGGCAGCAGAACGGCCTCTCCCCTGTGTGAATGCGATAGTGCTGGAGAAGATGGAAGCTGGTGTGAAACCTCTTCCTGCATTTATCACACTCATAGGGCTTCTCCCCAGTGTGGAATCTCTGGTGCTCAGTCAGGTGTGAGCTCAAGATGAATCTCTTCCCACACTCCCCACACTCGTAGGGCTGTTCCCCCGTGTGGATTCTCCTGTGTCTGATCATGTCCCATCTCCTCCTGAAGCCCTTCCCACATTCCAAGCACTTGTGGTGCTTCTCCCCATGGTGAAGCTGCTCACGCAGCCCCAGCTCCGAGCTCCGGCCGCCTCCCCGGCCCGGGCTGGCTCTTTCCTGCTGGGATCCCCGGGCTGTGCGTTTGCAGCCCCTCCTGCTGCGGGATCTGCGGGGCTTTTCCTCCCCGTTGCATTCCTGCGCCGTGGAGCCGCTGCAAACGGCCTCTTGCCCGAGGCTGTGCCGTGGGGATTTGTCCTCCCTGCTGTCCGTGCTCAGCTCCTTGTCTGGGGGAGGAAGGACAAGGAGAGGGTGGGATTTGCCTCCGTACCAGAGGCAAGGGCAAGGAGATCCCCCCAGGGCTGTGCTGCATTCGGGGCTGTGCTGGGCTGGGAGATAGAGCAGGACACAGGGGGAAAGGGGCACTGACTTCCTCCTCACCTGCTTGCGGCTCCCTGAACATCGACCTCATCGTCATGGCTTCCTCCTCCTCTCAGTGCAGCCAAGTTTTGGGAAATCCTGGTTTGGGGAGGAAAACAAGGGCTGAGCGTGTTGGGTTTGATGGTGGCGCTGCCCAAGGGCAGCTGGAGCAGTCAGCGCCCCTTTCAGCCTCGGGGGCCCGGAGCCCGCTCAGCACCAACCTCCTGCACCCCTCCAGGCTGCCGGGGGTCCCCCGGCTCCGGGATCGCCCATCTGCGCTCTCCCCGCTCCGGGGCTCCCGCCTTCCCCCCCGGCTCTGCCGGGGATCCCCAGACCCGATATCGCCCCCTCCCCGCCGATACTGGGCGATCCCACATGGGACCCGCCAAGATTCCGCCAGGGCCATTTGCGGCTCGGCTTTGGGCTCCTGCAACACCCAAACATCCCGTGAACCGCAAAGCCTCCCATGATGGATTTGGGGCGAGCTACCCCTCCCCGCTCACCTGCGGGATTTTGGGGGCAATGCTGCCGGAGTCTGGGAAACTGCGGCCTCAGTGAGCCGGCGAGAGAAGTGCGTGGTTCCAAAATCGTGCCTCCTCTTCCTGCCGCTCCTCCTCCACTCCCAGAGGTCTCCCATCGCAGCCAGAGCCGCTGGAACTGGGGTGCCCAATGCCCTGAGCAACCTCCTTCCAGCAGAATCATGATGATCCTCTCTCCTTTCTCAAATACTTTTTTTGCCCTGATCCTCCACACAATGATGTTATTGATGTATTGCAGATGTTTTGGAGCTTTACCCTTTTCCAGTGCAGCCTGGATCAGCCCGTGGCAGATGGTGGGGCTGTGTTTCCACCCCTGGGGCAGTCGGTTCCAGGTGTGCTGCACGTCCCTTCAGGTGAAAGAAAACTGAGGCCTGCACTCTGCTGCCAAAGGAATGGAGAAAAATGCATTGGCAATGTCAATGGTGCCACTTTGCTGCCTTGGGCTCCAGCTCCTCCTGGAGATCCAGCGTGTCCGGCACGGCAGCGCTCAGCACTGGAGAATCAACGACTGGGAGAGAGTGGGGTGTTGGGGAGAATGAAATGGTGAAACAATATAAAAAAAGTACAACACACTATGGTAATACGAAAACTCCTATAGCCTGTATGTAAATGCTACAGAATTTGTATTTGATACTAGATTGGTTAGCGGAAATTGAAATATTCATAGTAGAAAGAAATTTTAAGTGTTGTAAATGGGAAATCGCTCTCTTTTCTCTTACCTCTCTTACTGGTCTTACCTCTCTTACTTCTCTTTTTCTTCCTCCTCTTACTTTTCTCTTACTCTTCCTCTCTTTCTCTCTTGCTCTCATTCCCTTCTCTTTCCTCGCTCCTCACTCCCCCTCCTCTCCTCTCTCTCGTAACCCCTCACCCTCCTTTCTCTCCTCCTCATGCTTACCCTCTGCTTTTCATTTCTTTCTTCCTCCCTTCCTTCATTATATTATCCTTTTTCTATCCCAATATCCCATTCCCAATTCCTGTCCTACTTTGGGCTGCTGCAGGCAGCCCTCGGTAGGATTTCTCAATACCCACGCCCTCTGTGTGTGTAATAAATTGTTACTGTAGCCATCAGCTTATACTGGGCTCTGGAGTTTGTCCCTAAGAACCATCCGAGAACACAAAGAGGTCCCACAGATTGGCGCCTCAACGTGTCATTGGGCCAGTTCGTCTTCTTCAGCTGTGGGACTTTTCTCCATGGACGGTAATTTCAACTACTTTTAATTACTTCCTCGGTTTTTGTGAGCACGGTCCAGCGTTGTTAAAACAGCGTGTTGGACTGGAGCTCTTAAAACTACTGTTGCGGTAGCCGTCAAGGCAGGGGGAGCCTGGCTTTGGACGGACTGCCCGACAGCCTCGAGCGCGGGCTCGGCTGCTGGCCAGTTGTGTCCGGAGCTCTCTAGGGACAGTGCCACGCCGCGCGCGTGGGCGCGGAGCCCGGCCCAGGCTGCACAGTGACGCCGGTGCTGCGGCTCAGCTTGGGGGAGATCCTGAGCGCGCTGAGCCGCTGCCAAGCGACGCATGGAGCGCTGCTCAGAGAGGGGAGCGGAAACACAGTGCCTGCCGCCCAGAGAAACCGTCTGGGCAGCAATTTTCTGAGGGACCACGGAAATTCGGCACTGTATCGGCGGAAACCGAGGTTAGTACTCAAAATTCATGATGGGACACACTCGTTCTGCCCATGAAAGAGCACTGTATAAGCAACTGAAACATTTATTACGTACTAGTCAGCATAACTTGCCTAAACATGAGCTAAAGAATCTCTTAGAGTGGACCGTACTTAATTTTCCTAATGCAGACAGTTCTTTGCTCTTTACCAAAATTTTTTGGGAGACAGTCGGGATAAAATTGTTTAATCAAATTTCTCGCCGAGATATGGCTGCAGCAGAGCTAGTCCCGGCTTGTCGGGCTCTCCTGGAGCTCTTTACCGCCAAAGCCGGGCTGGCTCTGCCCGCCGCGCCTTCCGCGGCCAAATCCACCCCTGCCGCAAGCCATGTGCGCCCAGCCCCCCCCAAACCCCGCAGCGTCCCCTCCCCCAGCCTCTGCCGCCGTGTCTGCACCCCACGTGGCCCCGGGTCCTGCCTGCCCAGCCCGTCCCGCTCCCCCAGACCCCGTTCTAACCCCCGCCGCTCCCGGGGCTTCCGCCATGCCGCCCCGCTCCACCGGCTCCCCATCCCATCCACGTGAACCAAGCCGCGGTGTCCGCCCCCAATCTCCCCGCGTGTGCCCCGGCGCTGCCCGTTACCGGTCCTGCTCAGCCCCGCCCCCGCGTCCGTCACTGCCGTGCCCCGCCCCTTGACTCCGCCCCCGCGTCCGTCACTGCCGTGGCCCCGCCCCTTGGCCCCGCCCCTGCACACCCCCCTGCCGCCGTCATCGCCTCCACCCCGACCCCCGCTGCTTACGTCACGCCAACCACGCCTCCCTCCCTCGCTCCTGGAAGGCTCGCGGCCCCTCCCCCAAGGCGCGGCGCTGCCGCCATCCCGCGCGTTTTTCAGCAGGCCTTGCTATCCCAGCCAGCAGCGGCGAGCCCCGTGCCCAGCCGCGAGGCGGGGGGGGCTCACCCTGAATCCCCCCGCTGCCCGTGCCCCCCCCTCCGCTTATGCCACCGCCGGAACCTTTTCCGGCGATGCCTCGGCTCGGCTCCCCAGCCCCGGCCAGCAGCGCTCCCCGGGGAGCTCCCGTCCCCGACCCGCCCTCCCGTCCAGAGCGCGGCTGCAGCCGCGTCGCCGGCCCGCCTGCCTTCTCTCGCCCCTCCACCCGAGCCGTCGCTGCACAGCTGCTGTCCGGTGCCGGCGCTGCCGTCGCGGTGCCCCGTCCCCGACCCTCCCGAGCAGCCCGCGTTCCCCGCGCCGCTGCCCATCGCCGCCGCGGTCCCGGATCCGGCCGTGCCGCCTTCACCGCAGCCCCGCCTCCGGCCCGCCGCGCTCCAGCCACGCTCTCGCCTACAGCACCGCAACCCAACCCGGGACCAGAATTCTCCAGTTCAGCCTTATTATCACACCCTGGAACACTCGCTATAAAAGACAGAGGGGGAGGTGATGTCACAGCACCCCCGTTAATAATGGAGCAAACAAGGAACTATTTTACACCCGCAAATGCTTTGCTGTTTCTGCAAAAGGCATCTCTGCTTTACACCAAGACACTGTATTCTAAAAATCCGCCAGACATAAACCTCCCGAAATATTATGATGATTTCCTTTCCACTGACTGGCAGGAAATCAGACGCGATATCTGCAAAGACGAAAGCCTTAATATGTTAGCAATGCCGGTCATATTTAATGCACAGCCCGGGGGTCCCAGAAGATGGTCCCCCATCCCATCACATGAAATTTAAAAATTAAGAAAAGCTTTGAGGGACAATGGCATCTCATTCCCCTATTTCAAACAGCCGTTAAAGAGCACGTTAGACGGACATACACTTACACCCAATGATTGTAAGAATCTGGCTACAGTAACACTTACTGACTCACAGTATCTACTGTGGGAACTGAAATGGAAACGTATGCTCACAGAGACACTAGCAGCATACAGAGACAGTCCAGATATAGAACTACGTGCCCTGACCTTAACCAAACTGACTGGTGATCATCCCAATGACAGGAACGAGGAGCAAATGAATTTACCTAGAACAGCCCTAGAGGACATTAAAAAAATGGCACGCAGAGCTTTCTTACAGATTCAACCTGCAGGAGTCTTTGAAAAAGCGTATAACCTCATAACCCAGGAACCATCTGAACCATTTACCACATTTGTGGATAGAGTAATACAGGCAGCTGAGAGACAGTGCTCTGATGACATAGCCCATCCAATAATGGTACGAGACACTGTTGAAAATAATGCCAATGCAGACTGCAAAAAAGCTATTAAAGCAATAGCAAAGGAAAAGCCAACAGTGCCTGAAATGATAGATGCCTGCAACAAAATAGGAAGTTTGCAGCAGGTGGCATCTATTCAAGCAAAGGAACTTGGTAAAACCCTGGGAGAACAACTTGAAAGAGTTCCCACAGCTCAGACATCACAAACTGCTGCATTAGCAGCACAAGCAGAAGCACGTGATCAGAAACTCACAGAAATACTGGCTGCTCTGCACCTGAATTCTCAACAAAACAATACCAGTATGCACTGTGATGCCTACTGCTGTCACATCAGGACCCTGTTATTTCTGAAAAAAACCAGGTCATATCATGAGGAACTGCTCAGAAGTTAGAAGAATGATGCAGACATCGGATCGCTGATTCAACTGCAAAAAAAGGATGTCATATCTCCTGGCAGTGCCGAGCCAAACCTGATATAAGCAAGAAAAACAATTCAAAACACTCGAAGACGAGCGCGGAGCGCCACCGCGTGGTGAAACAAGTTATGGCACCACAGAACCCCGAGGGAGGATTTGTAAATACTCCAGCTCAGACGCCAATTCTTCCATCACCAGCAGAACCCCAGGTTATGCCACAGGCTTACTGCCCCCAAGGGTTCTGGTGCACTTTGGCTGCCTCCAAGCCAATAACATTTTTAAAGGACAGTAGTTATACCTATATCCCTACAGGAATTACTGGGACTTTTCAATACAGGCAGGACTTTTTGGTTATTGGCAAAGAGATGAATGGTATTCTGGGACTGCTTGTTTTGCCTTGTGTATTTTCTGTCAACTGCTATGAAGAACTACGAGTGTTAGCTAATGCCTGTTATCCTCCCTTGCATATTCCACCTAAGGCCCCTATAGCTAATGCTATAGCACTGTTTATGGGGACCACAGAGCATATGCCACCTTGTGATCCCTCATTTAATCAGGACAACCCTGAAGTTTTTTGGATTCAACACATAAGTACACAACGCCCCATGATGACTTGTGAAAAGTCTGTTGGTGGGATTCGAGTTAGAATCAAGGGTATGGTGGACACGGGGGCAGATGTTACTGTGATTTCTTACTCTTACTGGCCAGCAGAATGGAAATTAATAACTGCCCCAAGTGCTTTCACAGGCATTGGGGGTGCAACTCCATGCCTACAGAGTGAGTCTGTGGTCAGCATTACAGGACCACACGGGAAAAAGGCATTGGTTCTTCCCTATGTAGTGCAAAGACACATCACAGTGTGGGGAAGAGATTTGCTTTCTCAATGGGGAGCCAGAATTGAACTGGATTTTAGTAGGGGTCACTGAGACACTCAGCTTTTTAAAATTAACCTGGAAAACAGACACCCCCGTCTGGCAAGCCCAGTGGCCCCTAACAAACAATAAGCTGAGTGTTCTTAAGAACCTAGTGGCTGAACAGCTGCAAAAAGGCCACATCACACCCACTACCAGCCCATGGAACTCACCTATATTTGTAATCCACAAGAAAGCCTCTGGCACCTGGCGATTATTACACGATCTCAGAAAACTTAATGCAGTGATTGAAGACATGGGAGCCCTACAGCCAGTCCTGCCCAACCTTTCCATGATCCCAAGAGACTGGCCGCTTGTCATTATCGATTTAAAGGACTGTTTCTTTAACATACCACTACACCCAGACGATGCACCTCGCTTTGCTTTCTCTGTTCCAAGCACAAACCTGCAGGAACCACTTCAAAGGTACCATTGGCTCGTTTTGCCACAAGGAATGAAAAATTCTCCAACCATCTGCCAGTATTACGTAGCCCGTGCCTTATCTCCGGTTCGTGAGCAATTCCCAGAATCATTCATAATCCACTATATGGATGATTTATTGATAGCAGCTCCAACGCAGAAACAAATGGAGACAACCCGTGATAGTGTTGGTGCTGAAATCACAAAAGCAGGACTGGTGACTTCTGAATCAAAAATACAAGAGACTGCTCCCTGGAAATATTTGGGTTGGAAATTGACAGAACAATCTATTGTGCCTCAGAAAGTACAAATCCGGACGGAGGTTCACACTTTACAGGACCTACAACATCTTTTAGGAGAGATCAACTGGGTCAGACCTGAGTTAGGAATCACTGCTGATGAACTTGCTCCACTTTTTGACTTGTTGAAAGGGGACAATAACATTAGATCCCCTAGGTCTCTCACACCTGAAGCTTGCAAAGCCTTAGAAAAAATTACAGAAGCCCTGCGAACCAGGCAGGCACATTGCTGTATGCCAGATAAACCCTTTTTCCTTGCAATTTTGGGACAAGAGCTGAGACTGTGTGATCTCATCTTTTAATGGGACCCCTCTCAAAAAGATCCCTTGTTAATGATTGAATGGGTTTTCATTTCTTACAGGTCGCCAAAGACAATCCTCACACCTTTAGAAATGATGTCTCAGATCATCATCAAAGGTAGAGCAAGGCTTCTTTCAATAGCAGGTTGTGAATTTGCAATTATCTATTTGCCCATGAAGAAAACTTATTTTGAGTGGGCAATGCAAAAATCAGAAGACTTGCTGTATGCCTTGCTTGATTTTCCAGGCGTTTGCTCCATTCACTATCCGACACACAAAATGATCAAAGCTAAATTATGCTACAAAGAAAAACCTCTGATCAGTGAAGAACCTTTAGAAGCAATTACTGTCTTTACTGATGATCAGGGCAAACGCACAATTCAGTAGCTATATGGCAAAATATGGAAACAAAAGCTTGGGAACAAGATGTTCAAAAGGTTGAAGGTTCTCCTCAGATTGTAGAGTTAGCAGCAGTTGTAAGGGCTTTTCAGCTCTTTCCAGAACCTCTCAACTTGATAACTGACTCAGCATGTGTTGCTAATATTGTCAAGAGAATTGAGGGATCAGTTCTAAAGGATGTGAACAATGATAAGTTATGTCTTTGGCTTACCTGTCTTACCAAACCCTATCTCACAGAACTAATCCTTATTTTATTTCCCACATAAGGGCCATTCAGGCCTCCCAGGATTTATGGCAGAGGGAAATGCTCGAGCAGATGCATTGGCATCAGCTGTCTCTGATGAGGAAGATGCCTCAGTGCTTGCTGCAATAACTCTGCCTAACACTATTGAACAAGCAAAATTGAGCCATGCATTCTTTCACAAAAATGCACAGGCAATTAAATGAGATTTTCACATTACCTTAGAGCAAGCACAAAATATTGTACGAGCTTGCCCTGACTGCCAGCTAGTTCTGCCACTTCCTGCTACAGGAGCTACCAACCCAAGAGGGTTGGAGAGCTTGCAGAAATGGCAACAGATGTTACTAAGTATCCCTCTTTGGGAAGATTAAAAAAAAACAGCCATGTCTCTGGGATAGATTTTCAAATCAATTTTTGCTTCTGTGCATACAGGGGAACAGCTGAGCATGTTTGCCAGCATTTTTCACAAGCCTTTTCTTATCTAGGTTCCCCCAAGAGGTCAAAAACTGATAATGGGTCCTTCTTATACCTCACATGAATTGGTTTGCATTTTTAAATGACTGGGCATTTTGCCATACATTTGGCATTGTTCATTCGCCCACAGGTCCAGGGAATAATAGAAAGGACACATCAGACTCTAGAAATGGCATTTTAGATCACCAGAAAGGGGAGAGTCCTCAGGCCTCACCTCAAAGGAGGCTAAATAAAGCATTGTATGCTACAATTTTTGAACAGCTCTGCAGACGAGCCAGATCCTCCTATTTATAGACACTTTTTAAATAACAGAAAAGCAAAACTAAAAGGAGCACCCCCCCAGTCTTGGTTAAAAACTTAGAAACAGGAACAAATAGAGGGGACCATAAAAGCCTCATAACATGGGGAAAGGGGTTTGCGTGTGTTTCCACAGATGGAGGCCTCAAGTGGGTGCCAGCAAAGAATGTGAAGACCCCACTGTGCATCAAAACCTGCTGAAGCCTCCACAGCAGCCAGTGATCCTGCAAGAAGCCAGGAAGCAAGCACCCAGACCTGAACTGTGCAGAATCATCAGGAGAAAGTGACCAAGAGAAACAGTTTCACGAAAAGAATGGAGTTTCATTGTTTGCATGAATGCATGTTGTTTTTCTTCCTTTGTTTTAGCTTTGTGTAGTGAAGCGTTACCAGTGAATCAATCCAGACAAATATCTGGGTTCCGTTAGCCAGTCAGCAGGCTCCGACACCATACTGCTTATCTAACACAAGTCCTGACAAACCTTTTTCAACCTGTTAGTAGGAGTACCTTTGCCAGAGGGTTTCGACAATGTCACCCTTGAAAGGTACTGGCCATATCATGATCATCATGTATCTCCAACTCCCAGCCAAAGACATCAACCTTACATTGAAATTCTAAAGCTGATCATTTGATCTCCAAGAGTCTGAAATCTTAGGTTCAGTAACTATGAAGAGTCTGTTTATTTCTTTCATCTCATGGAAGGAGACGGTCCTCATTTAAATGTTACCCCATATCACCCAGTTTAGACAATGTGTCTTTTTGGTGTAATCAACTAAATTCTCACATATTTTGAGTCACACGCAGTCGATTTAGCAAACTTCCAATACGATTTCCCAAGGGAATTTGGCATTTGTGGAGACAGAGCATGGCAGGGCATAATTTCATATATAAAAGGTGACCCCTGTGCACTTGGACAACTTACCATACCAGCCCCCAGTGTTAAAGAGGTGGTCAAAAAGAAAAATAGAAAAATCAGATCCTCCACAGGACATCATTTTGAAAGTGACTTTCGCCCGTGGAACTCTGGCACGACAATTATCACAAGCATTTTTTTACCTCAGGTGAGCACCTCATTTGCTCTGAGACAGTTAAATCAGTTGGGATGTTGGCTCAGTAAAGAAATAAATGCCACATCATGGCAATTAGTGACTTGTTGACAGATGAAGAAGCAGTGAAACATGCCACTCTACAAAACAGAGCAGCCCTTGACTTCCTTTTACTGGCTCATGGGCATGGCTGTGAAGATTTTCAAGGATTGTGTTGCATGAATTTATCAGATCATTCTGTTTCCATTCATGAACAGTTGCAAAATTTAAAGGATTTAGCTAACCAAAATACTACAAGCAATCCAACCTGGCTAGACAGGTTGTTCGAAGGTTGGATCTTTGCCTCTTGGCTAAAGGAACTCTATAAAATAGGCTTGTTTATTCTATTAATAATAGTTGTGTTATTAGTGTTTTTACCCTGCATACTCCAGTGTATAAGGAAAATAATGGCCAAGATAGTTTCTAATATTTTTGTTGTTCAATGAAATGGGGGAGATATTGGTGAAGGAATAGCAAAGACTTAGGAATGCCAGCAAGTAGTT
>NW_027635558.1:0-42683 GCF_903797595.1 Erithacus rubecula | reverse complement strand
TTCTGAGTCCAGACCAAAGAATGACTGCTACCCAAAGTCATTTAGGAAGGGGCATTTTTAGCACTGCAAATGATTAAATGTGATGATGAAATAGGACATGGACAAATTTGAGGACCTGCAATTTTCACACAACAAATCAGAACTGAAACAACAGAAAGTGACCTCCACACTTTTTATGGTAGAGAAGCAATGGTTTGATATATTTTGAAAGACTGATTTCATGTGCTTACAGGATCCTGTGAATGACAAGGGACAGTTGGGCAACTGAAACCAGAGAGAAAACTCTGCTTCAGTGGCCTCAACCAAGACTCACATGGTTCTACTCTGTGCAGAACTTGGAAAAAACTGAGGGAGAGGGAAAGCTACAGAACAGAGATGCACACTTGACTTGCCTTTATTAGTTAAAGCTAAAATTTCTACAGTGCTTTCTCAGCTCTTGCAGAAATGCTCTTTATAACCTTTAAACATGGACCAGGTCACAAGGAATTATGCAGTAGCTGTAGAGATGCTTTAGGAGACTTTGCAGCAACAACTGAAACTTTGCCCTCCTCTATGCAGAAAAGATCAATATAGCCTGGGGGAATTATATCCAAGGACAGAAATAGAGGAGAAAATCTTTCTTAATCATTTCCAAAATAAATTTAGACTGTGAAAGACTGGGAAGAATATTAGTCTGTTTGATTCATTACACACTCTTTTTAAGACAAATTAATTATGCAGCAGAAAGCATTTAGCATAAAAATACAAGCTTTGAAATGTGAGTGTTAAGTGTAGTACAGGGAAATAAAAAAAAGAAGGAGACTGAAGGAGGATAATTAGAAAATGTGTGGAAGAGCATAACCATTTGACAACATAAAACATTATGGACCATGTATTGTTTTTATCACCAAGAATTCCCCAAATAAAAGGCATGGAGAAAACCATAATTCAGAAGTGGGAAAACAGAGGGACTGTAAAAGTGAAATGGAGTTCTGACAAATGATACTGTATAGAATATGGATTCACAGACCAACAAAACAAAATACCTCAGCAGCAGCAAACTAGAATACGGTATATTCCAGCTGGACCACAGGTGTTTCTGCATATTCATCTTGCAAACTGGCACACTTACTTGCCAAGGCTGCTGAACTACTTCTTTTACATCTCAAACCATAAAACCCCCCAGTCCTTTCACAGGAATCACTTAATCAAATGAAGGCAGACCAAAAAACATTATTTTCATGGTTCACAATAGTATCAAGTTACATGCCTAAGAGACACCATTTTAAATCATAAATAATGAGCTAGCAAGTGTATAAAGCTAGTACTTGAAGAAATTATAAAAAGACAGGAAACTAATAAAAATGCAGATAGTCCAGAACATATCTAATTTCCCCAATTTTAGAATAGAATAAGCTTGAATTACTACAGCAAAAATGATTTCTATCAAAAACTATGTTTCCCAGAATTGAATACCACTTGTGGTGGTTGCTTGTGATCTCTGTATATGTTTTAGGAGTTCAGTTGGCATTAGCCTGTTTTTCTAAATACAAGCAGGGAAGAACTATAGTTCCTAATGATATGCAGTTCTGTAATTTAATTAGAAACCTTTCGTCTTTCAGTATTTAAAATAAAAGCTAGGAAAAAAAGTCTGTTTTGACACCAACACTCCTTAGTAGCAGCATTTCTCAGCACACAATCTGAAAAGGTCAACCTGCCAGACAACAATACAGAAAGTAAAAATTAAAGTGAGGGCAAGGAAAATCATCTTCAGATGAAACTGCTCTTCTGCAAAAAGAAAGTGATATTAAGATTCAGCCTGTGAACACATTCCTCAGTTATGAGAGAAAACGTAATTCTTAAAATTCTGTTCACGACATTAGGGACAGAAAATCAACTACAAATTAGATGTTAGCTTGGTTAGTACTCAGATACCGTAATTATTACCACAATATTAGGATAACAATCAAATAAAAACATTCCAGAAAAACATTTTAATTCATTTACTAGTGTCAGCCATGCTATGCTTTGATTTTATCAATGTATCCTCCTGCAAAAAGGTTAAATTATGTTTTCAACATCATGTAAAATCAGCTCTGACTCACAGCTCACCACAGATTCTAAACAGGAGGCAAAGACCCAGTTTTCCTTTCAGAACTTCTCACATATCTATGACCTTTCTGTGGGCAGCTTCAGAAAATGAGAGGAAAGCCATTCCAAAGAACAGTACCAAGGTAATCACACAGCACTAGGGACATTTTCCTGGCATGAGATTCTTAATAGATTATGAGAAATAACACAGAAGCAATTTCTGTCCACAGAACAGATTTAAAAGGATTTTGTTTCAAGAACAATAAGAGGATGCTTAAAATTTCTTGTGCTGAAAGCTACATTAGGTTCTCAACGTTGAGTAATCGATATCCCCACAATCTAAACTGTGGAATTACTATTTCCCCAAAGAGAAACTTTTTGGGATTTGCAACTCATCGCAAAACCTCAGGAAAACGAAATCAGCAGAATTTCCCTAATTCAATGGAATTCCAATTGTGTTCTATGACCCTTCAAATACTCATGAAAACAGACTTGTTTTCACTAGAACAGCTGTGACTGAAAATCTGGGGTAAAACCTCTAAGAAATGGCAATATACATGAATGTTCCTTTCCACAGCAGCCACAAGCAAACAACGAGTGGCACTCGTTGGCACAGCCTCTTCTCCACATACAGGAGAGTGGCCAAGGCAGTGCCAGCCGTCTCAGAGATGGGCAAGGACAAGAAAGGGTTTGAAGCTGTGCCAAGAGAGGTGTACACTAGACATTAGGAAGAACTGCTGCCCAGAAAGGGGCATTAGATATGGGAATGGTGTGCCCCAGGGGGCACTGGTGCAGTCACCGTTGCAGTAGGTGTTCAAGGTAAGCCTGGCCATAGCACTGCAGGCTCAGATCTGCTTGCCGTGGTAACCATGGATCACAGGCTGGAGTTGATCTCTCAGAACTCTTCCAAGCCAGTGCTTGGATTCTGTGACATCACAGCCTCTGGGGCAGCATGGTGCCTGGCAACTGTCCCCAGCCACCGCCGTGCCCCACAGCCTGGGCACACCTTGGCAAGGACAGACGTTCTGAGCGGGTGTGCTGGTGGCAGCTTCCCCAGAGCACCATGGCCAACCCTGTCCCATGGCTCTTCAACTTGTATCTGCTGCTGCTCCTGGGCCATCGTCCCGACCCAACCATCCATCCTGGGTCGGGCACGGTGCTGTATGTGCAGGAGCCGGAGCAGCAGAACAGGGACCCTGAGCCAACCACCCCCTGCATGGATGTCGTGGCAGTCCTGGACGTGCCTGTTGGTGCAGCTGCTGGCCACAGGCACTGTCCTGGGATGGCGCCGCTACCGAGGGCGCTGGAGACGCTGGAGAAGGGTGAGGGATGGGGGGTCAGGCAGGAAGGATGGGCTTGGACCTCTTGGGCAGCCCTTTGGCCAAGGCCCCATGGCAGAGTGGAGCTGAGCCTCTGGCTGGGAATCAGGCCAGGGCTGAGCTCAGGGACAGCCCCAGGCAGAGGCAGCCAGAGCTCTGCTTGCTGCAGCCTGGCCAGGCCTGGCTCTCTTGCTCAGAGGCCAAAGGCAGCCCAGAGAGGGGCCCTGCTCTGCCCCTCTGCCCCTTCCATCGGGATCCCTGTGCTTTGCCTTGCAGAAGAAGCACCAGAGGCCCTGCAGCTGCTGCCCAGGACAAGGCTGTCCCACAGAGCTGATCCAGCTGCTGAGGAATAACCGCACCATGCTGCAGCAGTGCCTGCAACGCTGCTCCCAGCAGAGGGCCCAGAACAGCAGAGCAGCACAGGGGGCCAGCCGGAGGAGGAGGAGCAGGAGGAGATCCTAAATCTTGCCCCAGCGCTGACCTCCAGCTCCAGCACGGCGCGCAGGGCACAGCAGGGAATGGGTGACCCGTGCCAGCCCGGGCACGGCGACATTCCCCATCGTAGGCTTTAGAGACCCCCCATCCTTACCTGTAGCCACCCCCACCACCTTTTCCACAAGAAGCTGACCTTCCCCTTAGTGTTCTGGTTCTAAGTGTTTCAGTAATTTAGGCATAAGGTTCTTACCCCATAGTCTTCTACTCCCCCTATATTGTAGACTTTTAGAGTAGTAAAGTTAATAAAGTTCACGTTCTCTGCAAATCCTATGTTGTTTGTTTGATATTCCATCCAAGAGGGGACACAGAGGGATGGGTTTGAGCAGGAGCTCCAGACTGCCTGCAATGGAGAGCCTGAGTGCAGCAGCAGCATTTGCAGGAGTGCAAATGGAGGGCAGCTGGAAAGAAGATGGTGGGCAGTATTCTCCTGCCTCCATCTTCCAAGGAAGAGTCAAGTCAATCCCTGTCTGCGATCTGCCGGGAAGGGTCCCTAAAGGCTCCAGGAGGTGTCTGGGTGGCTCCAAAAGGGGCTTGCAGGACCCTGGGGCACCAGGGAAGGAACAGCATCATCCCAGGAATGCTGTGAGAGATTCCCCAGAGCGGCCCCACCTGGGGCCCGGGCAAGGGATGGATTCAGGCAGGCAAATACATCCAGGGGCTGCCTGGGCTATGGCAGTGAGGCCCAGCCCTGTTTCATATCTTTTTGGTCTTCATTTGTATTTAGTCCTTTGTATTTATCCTCATGACCCTCACAATTGGATTAGATTTCACTTTCTTTCAAGACAAAACCTTAGTTATTTTATTTCCAGTAAACAACCATGTGTATTACCAGCTTAAACAACTTCTCTCTGACTTACTCTGCATCTTGCTCCTTTACAGCAAGATGATCAAGGACCTCTCTTAAAATACAGATGCCTCCTTGGAAAGAGGACAATCTTGCTATTTTCTGAAGAATCTTAACTTTGATGATGTACCAAATTTTACAAATCCAAGAGGAAAAATGCCTACAGATTAGTTTTACAATTTCAAAAGCTGATTCCTCAACTCTTACACACCAGTTTCCTTATTGGCAACGTTCAGCAGTGATACCAAACAAGCACAGAAAACAAATGGGAGAAGAAATGCAGACAGCCATACAACCAACTGCCAGCACAAGAAACACGCTGTGCTCTTGTCACTGACAGTTTCTGTCTCATGGTTGAGATGAACCTGAAGTGGAAAGTGGCCCCAGGGAGCCCCACACGACGAGTCACACAGGCTACTGAAGGAGAAGGTGAATCAAGTGCACTTGCTGAACTCAAAGCCATTCAGCTGGGCCTGGACACTGCTGAAAAAGAGAACTGGCCAAAGCTCTACCCTTAAACTGAATCATGAATAGTAACCAATGCTCTGTGGAGTGAGCTAGAAAGGTAAAAAAAGGCCAGTTAGCAACATAAAGGAAAACCAATTGAGGCTGCTGATGAATGCAAAAACATTGCCACTCAGACAAACTATCTGTAAAAGTCCATCATGTAGACGACCATGACCCCAAAAGTCAGGCTAATAAAGAACACTAAAACAAGGAGCAAGTAGATCGAGCTGCAAAAATAGAGATGTCAAAAATAAATTGAAATTAGCAACATAAGGGAGAGTTGTTCCTCGCTCAATAGGCTCATACTGCCTCAAGCCATCAAGGCAAAAATGCCACCTATAAGTAGGCACAAAACTGAAAAGCAGGTTTAACTATAAATTGCATTTCTCAAGTTATTCATAACTGTAAGACAGGTGCTAAAATCAAGCAAGCCAAGCCCATAAAGCCTCTCTAATATGGGGGGCAGTATTCAAATATAAGTAGAAAGAAGCCCAGCAAATGAACTACATCACACTGCCTCAAACCCCCCAAGGCAAGTGCTACGTTATCACAATTGTAGAAGCCACCACTAGATCATTAGAAACCTACCCTGTACATCACACTACTACTCAAAACACCGTCTGAAGCCCAAAAAAGCAAGTCCTATAAAGACACAGCACCCCTGAGAGAATCGTCAGACAACAGGACCCATTTCAAGAACAGCCTTAGAAACACCTCAGCCAAAACCAGGATATTGAATAAATAGATCATATCCCTTAGCACACACCAGCTGCCAGGAAAGTTGAACTGTACAACAGACTACTTAAAATTACCGTAAAGGCACTTGGCAGGGAAACATCAAAAAATTGACAGATGAACCTAACAAAAGTCACCTAAATAGTCAACACCTGAGAGTCCATCACTCAAGCAAGTCCTGCCCAGTCTGAAGCCTTGCACACAGTGCATGGGGATAAAGTCCCTGTAGTACACATAAAAGGTATTTGAAGACTGTTTAGATTAGGCCCACCTCAAGCAAAGGCAAAACAATCCGGAAAATTGTTTTTGCTCAAAAACCTAGTTACACTTAGTAGGTAATTCAGAAAGATAAGGAAACCCATTGAGGACCACAGAAAAACCTAATCTTAAGTGAGAACTGTGTGTAAAGTTTCACTGTGGATAAAAATATATAGCAGAGTTGAAAGAAGGTTAATTCTTTAATTAATTAAGCTTAATTAAAGTATGATGCAGATGGTAATAGAATAAGGGGTAGATCATGTCTTGAGTTGCAATGCAAGATGCAACCAGAAGTATACATTCTATCACCATCTGCTGAAACCAGGTGGAGCAGGGCTCCTTATCTCTGCCATGACCCATCCCTCAGAACTCCTCCCCACAAGGAGTTATACCTTATGGGAGATGCCCCAGCCAAGGAGAAAAGCCAAGGATTTCCTACCTAAATAAAATCGTAAATTTCAAACATCAGAGCAGCCTTTCCCACTAAATTCCCAGAAGAAGACCAGGCCTATCTTCATCACCACTAGATGTTAAAAAAGTAACTACACCCTTCTCCAAAATCATTGCTTCAACAAAACCACATCTGTCCCTCCAAGAAAACTACAGGTACCATTATTCAGACTGTAACCAACACCCTGAGCAACAGGGTTACAGGTTGCATTCCGACCTTGCCTGTGTTTTGGTCTTTATATTACTATACTTTTCTTTTCATTATCCCAGTGAAAAACTGCTATTCTAAATCCCATATCTTTGCCAGGGACCTCCTTAATTTCCAAATCATATTAATTTAGAAGGAGGGAGTTTTCATTTTCTGTTTGAAGAGAAGCTCCAGAGCTCCTTAGTAGACACCTGTCTGTCAAACCAAGACAGTGCCCTGCTGCAGCTCCATCCCCATGGCAGGATCCGCGCTGGATGATCCCCAGGGACCCCCGGTGGGCAGAGCCCCCCTGAGCCCTGGTTCTGCTGATCCGTGTTGGGAAGACACCTGGCTGGGGGCTGCACATCCTCCCCGTGGCTTGGATTTTCTCTGCATTTCTCTGTGGCCTTTCCAAACACCGAAACCAGGGTAAAAATAGAGATGTTAAATAACGACCTGCTTGGGGACACGGGGGGATCTTCCAGGGGATGCGGGGGACGCTCGGTTCCAGGGATTTGAGGGGTCCTGGGAGGGACCTGGGGGTTGCTCAGGGCGTTGGGCACCCCAGTTCCAGCGGCTCTGGCTGCGCTGGGAGAGGAGGAGGAGCGGGAGGAAGAGGAGAAGCGGGAAGAGACGGAAGAGAAGCAGCGGGAGGAAGAGGAGGGACACAGGAGGAGCGGCAGGAAGAGGAGGAGCGATTTTGGAACCACGCGCTTGTCTCGGACACGCTTGCACAGACCGCAGCGTCCCCCGGAAGCGGCAGAATCTCCCCCCAGGAACCCGCAGGTGAGTGGGGACGGGGAGCTCGCCCCAAATCCATCATTGGGGCTCCGGGAGGGTTTTGCTTTGCATTCAGGGTATGTTTGGATCTTACAGGAGCCCGAAGCCGATCGGGAAATGCCCCTTGCCGGATCTTGGGTGCTCCCATGTGGGATCGCCCGGTATCGGCGGGGACGGGGCGATAGCAGTTCTGGGGATCCCCGGCAGAGCCGGGGGGAAGGCGGGAGCCCCGGAGCGGGGAGAGCGCACAGGGGCGATCCCGGAGCCGGGGGACCCCCGGCAGCCTGGAGGGGTGCGGGAGGTTGGTGCTGAGCGGGCTCCGGGCCCCCGAGGCTGAAAGGGGCGCTGACTTCGCCAGCTGCCCTTGGGCAGCGCCACCATCAAACCCAACGTTCTCAGCCCTTGTTTGCCCCCAAACCAGGATTTCCCAAACCTTGGCACCAAGGAGGAGGCCATGAGGACAAGGTCGATGGTCCGTGAGCCGCAGGCAGGTGAGGAGGAAGTCAGTGCCCCTTTCCCCCTGTGTCCTGCTCCATCTCCCAGCCCAGCACGGCCCCGGCTGCAGCACAGCCCTGGGGGGATCTCCTTGCCCTTCCCTGTGGCACGGAGGCAAATCCCATCCTCTCCCTGTCCTTCCTCCCCCAGACAAGGAGCTGAGCACGGACAGCAGGGAGGACAAATCCCCACGGCACAGCCTCGGGCAAGAGGCCGTTTGCAGCGGCTCCACGGCGCAGGAATGCAACGGGGAGGAAAAGCCCCGCAGATCCCGCAGCAGGAGGGGCTGCAAACGCACAGCCCGGGGATCCCAGCAGGAAAGAGCCAGCCCGGGCCGGGGAGGCGGCCGGAGCTCGGAGCTGGGGCTGCGTGAGCAGCTTCACCATGGGGAGAAGCCCCACAAGTGCTCAGAATGTGGGAAGGGCTTCAGGAGGAGAAGCAAACTGATCAGACACCAGAGAATCCACACGGGGGAAGGGCCCTACGAGTGTGGGGATTGTGGGACGAGATTCAGTGACAGCTCAAACCTGACTGTTCACCAGAAGAGCCACACTGGGGAGAGGCCCTACGAGTGTGATAAATGCAGGAAGAGGTTTCAGACCACTTCCCTCCTCCTCCGGCACTATCGCATTCACACAGGGCAGAGGCCCTTCTGCTGCGCCGACTGTGGGAAGAGCTTCAATCAAAACTCCAACCTCGTCAGGCACCGACTCATCCACACAGGGGAGAGACCCTACGAGTGTGATAAATGCAGGAAGAGGTTTGTGAGCAGGTCCAGCCTTCTGAAGCACTATCGCACTCACTGGCATGAGAGGCCCTTCTGCTGCCACGACTGCGGGAAGGGATTCAAGACAAACTCCAACCTCGTCACTCACCGGCTCATCCACACTGGGGAGAGACCCTACGAGTGTCTCGAGTGTGGGAAGAGCTTCTCCAGGAGATTTACCTTGACCAGACACCAACAGAGTCTCCACTGAGAGAAGCCCTGTGAGTGCCCTGAGTGCAGGAAAAGCTTTGTGCTGGCTCCATGTGGCGTGGATTTTCTTTGCATTTCTCTTTTTCCTTCCCAGACACCCAATACCGGGGTAAAAATGAAGACATTGAACTGAGACATTCCTGCAGACACAGGGGGATCTTCCAGAGGATGTGGGGGACCCTGCGTTCCAGGCACTTCAGGTTTCTTTGAGGGTTGCTCAGGGCTTTGGGCACCCCAGGCCCAGCGGCTCTGGTTGCACTGGGAGATGCTGACGGAGCTTCTGGGGCAGCTGATCAAGGACCCCCTGCCCTGACACCCTCCTCGTTTCCCTCTGACCCGGCTCCTGCTGTCCCCTTTCCAGGATCCTCCTTTCCCCACTGTCACTGCCCTTACCCCCAGCCCATTCCCATCTCACACCACTCCTGCCTCTGTCCCAGTTCAGATCCCATTTCCGGTATCATTCCCTGTCCTGTATTCTCTGCCTGGTTACCATTCACATATTCACAGTCCCATATTCCCCGTGCTGTTCCCCTTCTAGTATTCCTGATCCCAGTCCCATTCCCATATTTCCATTTCTATATTTCCAGTCCCCTTCCCATATTCCTATTCCCAATCCTGTTGCCCTATCCCCATGTCTGTTTCCTATCCCATATACTAAATCCCCATCCCATGTTTTCTGCCCAATTTCTATTTCCATATTTCCTGTTGTGTTCCCATATTCCCATTCCCTGTTCCTGTTGTCATTCCAGTTCTGAAGTCCCTTTCCCAGTCCCCTCTGTCCCTGTCCCCATTCCCTGTTGTTGGAGTGGAACAGACAAGCCTCTCTTACTCCCTCCAAAAGCAAACAGTATGCAAGAATGAAATTTAAAATATTTTGTGAAGTTAAAATACAGGAAACCACACAGACATTAAATAGAGGTCTAAGTTTTAGTATAAGGAATTAGAAATATTAAGTGGCATAGATATGAAGTAAAAGTATAAGTCTTAGTGTGAAGTATGTAGAAATATGTTTTAAATACCATAAAAAACAAAAGCTGTGGAATCTCCTATAAAATAGTGGCTGCATTGAGACATTAAAAACTTCCTTCTAGACAAAATAAAATGACAGTATAAATATATATATATATATATATATATATATAAATATATATTCTTCACATAGAACAGATAGGCCATATGCACAAGTTATATGTAGACTTCAGTATTATGGAATTCTAATAGGTTTAGGAGAAATTCTTCAGGTTCTTAGTTTTGGCTCATTGGGTAATTTGTCAATAAAAATCTGTGTATTGCAGTGAGAGTTCTCTCTTTCTTCTCTCTCGTCATTCTCTCTTCCACCACCACCATCATCACCACTACTAGCACGCGAGAGAAGAAGAAGAGGAAGATGAAGAAGAAAAGAGCAGAAGAGGAAAGGCCAGAGAGCATCTGCCTCTGGAGACTCTGCACCAGCCGCAGCTTCGACCTCTTGCAGCAGAGAGCTGCTCCTGCTTCCATCGGGACTTTATGGCAGAGAGATTGAACAGGGACTGGAGAGCCGTTGGGCTCTTTGCCTTTGGAGCCTGACGTGCCTTCACAAGAAACAACTTTACAGCAGCCAGCAGCTGCTCTGCTCTGGGAAGATGTAAAGCCACAACCAATCCCCACAGCCGGTGCCAGTCCCGGTGCTGTTCCTGAGGGCGCCTCTGCCACGGGGGCCTGAGGGCTCCACAGCTCGGGCTGCCTGTGCCACACGAACCCTTCAGCCCTGCTGCTGCCCTTGGCCAGCTGCAGAGAGCACAAGGCTTTGGGCATTGCTCAGGGCCCCCAGCTGGCCACAGCAGCCCATCCTGCCAGCAGCCCTGGGCTCAGAGCCCTCCCTCCTGCTGGGGCCGTGCAGGGGCCATGGGCCTGCCCCAGGCTCCTGTTCTGCCCCAGGAGCAAGGCTGCAGCTCCAGCCTTTGGGCCCTGGGCCGCAGCAGCCCAGGGCAGGCCCAGCTGCAGAGCTCCCAGCCCCGATGGGCTTCACTGCAGCACTGCTGAACACTGATCCCCATCCCAGATTCTCTCTGTGCTTGCTGCTTCCACATTCCCTGTCCTGTTCCCATATTCCCATCCTTGTTCCTATTCCCCGTCCCTGTCCTGCATTCCCTGTCCCATTCTCAGTCTTGGTCTCGATCCTGTAGTCCTGGTCCCTGTCCCTTATTCCTGGTTCCCTTCCCTCTTTAACTCTTGTAGTCCAGGTCCCTGTTTGCATTCTGTGTCCCAAATTCCCGGTCCCTTTCCTCCTTTCTGGTCCCATTCCCAAACCTGGTCCCATTCTCAGTGTGATAATTGATAAAAGATTCGTGTTAATCATGGAAATTTTGGAGTTTCTATAAACCAAAATATTTAGGTGAGGCATGGACCTAGATAAAGGAAAATATACGATTAAATCATTCTGTTTTAAATCCCTGTGTTATGAATATTATGTTTTCTAAATAAGTTGTATTTACTACCAGCTTGCAAAACAAGGCCTTGCAATTGCCCTGATAATTTTTCAAGCTCAGAGTTCCTTCCTTTGTGTAATCAATTGTGGCCTCTCTACTAAGACCAGTCTTCCTGACTTCGGCCATTCTTTGTCTACCAAGACCAGGTGGTTATCTATGAGACTTGGAAAATCGCCTAGAGACTTCACATTGCCCAGAGACCTCATGGATATTTTTTGACCACCACTGCTTACCTGGTAAAATTATGACAGCAAAAAAACCCATTATTGATTGTGATGAGAAAACCATTCTATAAACAGAAGCTGCAAACCGAAGTTCAACTGAGCATGGAGAGGGCAGTGACCCATTGATTCATCTATATGAAATAAATCAATCTAAATTTTGCTGAATATCAAGACTTTTTGTTTCTCATTTATAACAGTTTTGGTGCTGAGGCCCAGAAGGTCCTTGGAGCCCTGAGCAGCGCTGCGACTTCGGGGAGGCTCCCACTGCTGTGGCCCCAGTTCCTCAGTGGTTCTCAGGACCCAACGACCTCATGAGCAAGGAAAGAGCTCCCTGGAGACTGTGGCAAAATCACCTGTAATTCTTGTGCAGAAGACCCAGACAGGAGCATGGAAGCTGTGAGTAATTGTCTGGTTTGGGGAAGGTGACAGTGTGCTTGCCTGAATGAGACGTGGATTTTGGCACGGAGCGAGGGCAGAGTCCTTCCATCCGTGGTTCCGGGATCCCACGAGGGTCCCGGCCGGTGAAGGGACTAAGGGAGTGAGGGGAGGCTGCTTTTCCATCCCACTACAGGCAGAGGGTAGGTTCTTTTCCCAATCCCAGCCCAGGCAGAGGTGGGACCCAGGAGGGGAAGAGTGGAGAGCAGCACACGAGTCAGAGAGGGAAGAGGGAAAGCTGCTTTCCCCATCCCAGGCCCAGGTAGAGGCAAAATTCCTTCCCATCCTGAGCCAAGCAGAGGCAGGATCCGAGCGGAGCACAAGGGGAGCAAAAACACCTCAAAACAGTCCTTTGAGGCAAAAATAGGTTTTAAGTCCAAATGAGCCACAAAAGGGTCCAAGTTCCTGTGGTCCACAAAGAAATAGAATTGAGTGATTGCATATGTATCGTTAATTTAAAGTTTATTTTCTGAAAAGGTAGATTGTATTGCATTGTTAGAAAAGTCTTCTGTGTTGTGGCAGGTGGGGAGAGGGGTATAAGTGATGTTTAAGTTGCCAAAGAAACTAGTTAAAAGGAGTCAAAGGCCAGGGATAAACGAACTGGCAGATACTCCCTGAGAGGCTTAAATTTGCCATCCTTTAAATGCATTTTTAAATTCAGAAAAACCAAGTAATCCGGAGAATGGGGAATATATCACGTGTCAGGCAGGAAACACAGAACCCCTAAGGGGAAAAAGGTTTTGAAATATCAGAAACCCCAGAGACAGAACAAGAAAAGTAAAAGAAAGGGCTGAGACCCTCTGAAAATGTTGCCTACCCCGTTATCATCGGGTTTCCCCCAGCCCCGGTGTTTCCCCAGTCCCGGCACGAAGCTCCGGCGCTCCCCGCGCTCAGTCCCGGCTGCCGTGGCTGTTTGGCCGCTCGCTCTGGCCGTGGCCCCGCTGCCCTGACCCCCCACTCGTGCTAACACAACCCTCGCTGTGCCCTGCCCGTGCCCTGGCCTCCCCACCCGTGCTAACACAACCCTCGCCGTCCCTGCCCGTGCCCTGGCCTCCCCACCCGTACTAATACAGCCCTCGCCGTCCCCTGCCCGTGCCCTGGCCTCCCCACCCGTGCTAACACAGCCCTCACCGTCCCCTTCCTGCTGCCCTGGCCTCCCCACCCATGCTAACACAGCCCTCGCCGTCCCTGCCCGTGCCCTGGCCTCCCCACCCGTGCTAACACAGCCCTCGCCGTCCCTGCCCGTGCCCTGGCCTCCCCACCCGTGCTAACACAGCCCTCGCCATCCCCTGCCCGTGCCCTGGCCTTCCCACCCGTGCTAACACAACCCTCGCCGTCCCCTGCCTGTGCCCGTCCCTGCCAGCGCCCGGCCCCGGTGCCTGAGCCGCGTGTGCCCGGCCCCTGCCCTGATGGGAGTTCTGACAAAAAGCTCTTTGACAGTGCCAGGGCTGGGCTCCACCTCTGGCCCCTCTGCTTGGGAGGACCAAATCTCCATCCCTCTCTGAACATTGGTGTTTTAGAGATGAGGAGGGAGAGTGAGGCCTTGACGTAGTCGGGGTGCCAAAAGCAAGCTAAAAATAACTTCATGCTGTGTTTCTGCTGTGAAAGGAAAATGCACTGTGGGGAAAAGGGGGCCCTCACCTGGAAAGAAGTCTGGAAATAGTCCAGGAAATACAACAGGGGGATCATAATCTCTATCATCTAAGACCTTTCATAACTCTAAAGACAAGCCCACAGGAAAAAAAAAAAAAATAAAAAGTGTAAAGGTTTATAGTAAATACTAGGATAAAAAGAACTTGTGTAGTAAATATTACAAAAATATGTAATGTGTATAATAACACTGTAAAAATAGCAAGGGCAAGGAAGAAAAATAAGATTGCTGTCATTAAAACTGTAGCAATGAGGAATGAAACCAAAGTGTAAAAAAGAAATGTCTTGCTGGTTCCTAAAATAAGTAATAACATACTGGCTTTTATTGATAGTAGTAGACCATCTGACTCACTAAGTGAAAAGTATGGAGTGTGTACAACCTAGGAAAAAAAATAATAGTGTAGTGCCTATTGCTATTCTACACAAAGTAGTAAAAAGTATTACTGCTGAATATAAAGTTATGTGTGCAGATAGTTGAAGAGCTGAGATCAAGCTTCTAGAAAAGAAATTAGAGTTTGTCAGTTCTAAGAAATACAACATAATTTTAAGTAATGATCAAATGTGTGTGTGTGTTTGTGCTTCTCCAATGCTGTAATCCTGACTGCCCAGCCAGCACCCAGAATCTGGCTGCCTTAGAGTGTTAGCTGAGCTAAATACTCGTGTAAGACAGCAGCAGGGGAGTGTGCTGCACTTAGTGAATCATAAAAATCACAGAATAGCAGAATGTGCTGAGTTGGGAGGGACACATCAGGATTAAGTCCAACTTGTGTCTCTGTACAGGACACCCCAACATTCCCACCACATGCTGAAGGAGTTGTGCAAACTTCTTAAATTCTGTCAAGCTTGGTGCTGTGACCACTTCCCTAGGGAGCCTGTTCAGTGTCCAGCTACCCTCTGGGTAGAAAAGGTTTTCCTGATATCCAACCTGACCCATTGTGTAATTCTGTGATTCCTTGAAATGTTTTAATGTTTACAGGGGAGTGTGTGTAGAACACAGTAATATCTAGTGCTGTGTAAGCATGTCAAACTGATGTGGCTTATCCTGAAAACCAAATTAATGCAATAAACAAGACAATGCTGAGGCACAAGTTAGCAGCAGCTGCCCAGGTGAGGCTGCATGGAATAAACCTTTATAAGAAGAGTTTAAGAAACAGCAGTTGGAACTAAGAAAGGTCTCTGAAGTGTCTTGCTCCTGGCAGTGTGCAAGAAAAAAGACATAGGAGATGTTGTATTAGCATGACATGCCTGCTACATATAAACTGTGATGTCTAGTTTAAAAGAAAGTCACTTCAGCAGCTTTTGTACAGTAGTTAAAATTCTAAACAATTAGGGCTGTTAAATTCTCATTTTTAGTGTTGTTTTATGTGTATTTATTTACTATTTCAAATATCTTTTCCTCAGTGCTTGGGCAGTCTGCCTGTTTTGTGTACAAACAAGAACATTAGCAGGTGACTTAGAGCTTTTGTATCCTTGAGGGAGAATACTTCCACTTCAAACAAAAAGATCAGGAAGTTCTGTTTTGGTCAGGAAGTTCTCATGTTCTGGGCTTAACCTGTGACTTATATAATAGTTTTGCATTGTAAATGGGAATTTGTAGTGCCTGTTGAATGGGAAATACCTAAGAAACAGTAAAAATCTACAATTGAGAAGTGTAAAATACAATCTACCTGAAAATTAGCAAAAAAAGAGTGTCCATATTGTACTGAGTTGTGGTGGCATCATTCCTATGATGGGCATCTCCCATTTGCATTATGGGTCCAATGTGAAAAAACAAACATAAGGAAACTGTTAAAGTACTTCACACCCTATCAGCACAAGGAAAAATCAAAATTGATGATCATAACTGGTGGGAGTTATTTGAGGATGGAACAAGGGGAAAGAAGAAAGCCAAAGCAGAGGAATTGGCAAAAGAGTTCTGGAAAGGTTCATATACTGTGCTGTTACTGCTGTACCTCGTACTGGAATGTTAAAACTAAAAGCTGCAACAAAATTAAGAAATGCTACCAAAAGAGAAAGTGGGAGACACCAGGACATACTCCCTACTGCTGAGAAGGTTAAACAAACCTTGGCTACTGATAGAAACCCTGTAGGTCTCAAAGGAGGCAGAGGGAGGAAAATAGTCATGGGAGTCATTCTATTGCTAATTATGATATAAAGAAATAGTGCTGATGCTTGTTCCCAGTGTTAATAATAAGCACAAGTTAGAAATCTGAACCATTATGGGAAAAAGTTACTTGGTAGCCACCAATCTGGGAGAAGGAGGGTGGGCTCCATCAGCATACCAAAGTTGCCCATTAGGAGAAGCACAGCTCTGCTTCACAAAAGAAGGTGTGTGGGGATATTCAGATCAGGGAGGTGTGCAAGATCCCTACAAGGAGGAATTGATAAAGAATAGAGCTAAAGCATTCAAGGGAACAAGGACAAGCCATAAGGGAAGTTTTAACTTGTACGAGAAATTGAAACAACAACTCAGTGAATGGGACTTACCCACCTTGAGAAAGAATTTATTTGTAGAATTAATGAAAGAAATTACTACTGAACTGAACTTAACTCACTGTTGGATCAGTGGAGGAATACAAATGACTGAACAATGGCCATGGAGGGGGAGGGATTAGGCCCAGAGCAGTTGTTACAGTGGAATCAAACAGAAATATGGAGGGGAGTCAATGGACCTGCAGGGTGGGTTCTAAGTCATGAGGTAATAGGAGAAGTATGCATAACACATCAGGTAACTAACTTTACCCAACATGTGGGGTACACCCCTGGAAGACAATGCTGATTACAAATACAAGCAGTCAGTCTTGGTGGCCCAAAGCTCCAAAAGGATATTGGGGAAAGTTAAGTAAAGGTAATTGTATAAAGAACAATTTTACAGGACTATGTTGGTATAATAAAAATAGAGGTAACCCATACAAAGAAGTAGAAAGTGTAAGATCCTATTGGCAACAACCAGAATCAGTTAAAGTAAGCTGGAATATCCAGTCGGAATATTTTGGATCTATGGGAAAAGAGCTTTATAATACCCTACCAAAAAATGGAGAGGGATGTGTACTGTAGGGATTATCCAGCCTGCGTTTTTTACATTACCAAAATAAAAAGGTTATAGAGTGTTAGGGGTTCCCTTGTATAAAACTTGGTATTGAAACAAAAGGAGCCCCACCATAGGGGGAAAACAAATCTGGATGGATGACACGTGGCCCCCAGAATGAATTGTCGAATACTATGGAGCAGCTACCTGAGCTCAAGATGGGAGCTGTGGCTAAAACACTCCAATTTCTATGCTAAATAGAATTATCAGACTACAAGCTGTAATAGAAATTACTTCCAACTGAACAGCCCTGTGGACACTGCTGAAGGCCTAGGCACATTTTAGCTAGGCATTTTTTCTCAAGTTCTAAGTATTTTTCTCAGGTAATGAAACTTTCCCAGCTCCAGCCAGGATTTTTCCCAGGCTGGAGACTTTTTCTCTATTGTAAACATAAGACAAGGAATCATAACAGAGAAAAACCCCTGCAAAGTCCATGAGAAAGTCAGGGAGGAGAGGTGTCTCCTTCTCTGATCAATAATTTGTCTGTATTTTGTTTTGCACAAATTGTCTTATTTAAGGCAATGGATTCTTTCAATAAATTGCTCTTTCTTGCTCTTTCCTGCACCAAGCAAGAGAGTGTCTTGTTGCTGTTTTTTCGCCACTCCGTATCTTTCTCCACGGCAACATATGGAGGTTCCAGTGAGAGATCGTTACTCGAGTGGATCGGGATCGCCCTAAGTGATCTCTGACTGACCAACAGCACTGGGAAAACTCGGAGCTGACAGCCTGCAAAAACCGGGACGGACCCTGGAGGCCTGTCCTAACCGGGGTGCGGCCCGTGCTGGGGTTTGTAGCCAGAGCTGCACCGAGCAGACTGAAACCCAGAAAACCAGGGCTGCGAACCTGGGGCCAGGACCAGAGCCGGGATCGCGGCCGGAGCCGAGAGACATCTGGGACATCGCGGAGACCCGCCTGACTACGGCAGGACGGGAAACCCGCAGGAATCGTCGGCTTTTCTCCTCTCCCACCGAGAGAGGGAATATCAGCTTGTAGCTCAGGAGCCCCTTGGCTCGGTTCGGAGCGGCGGCGAAATCCCGCAGCCCCGCGGAGCCGAGTGCCGGGAGCCCGCACAGCGAGAGCTGCGAGCTGCGTCTCGACTGTTTTCTCCCCGTCGAGAGAGGTACTGTGTTTCCCCCTCCCTCCCAGCATAGCGGCTAGGTGGGAAATTCTGAAACAATGGGGAATCGTCTGTCTAAGCAAGAGCAAACTTGCTCTTTCAAAACTTTCAGCAAGAGCTGAAAACTTGCAATGATGATATCCAAATGAGAGAGGCTCAGGCTGTTCCTGTGCCTGTGCCTGATGCTGTCCCTATTTTAGGACAGCGAGATTGGAAAAAGGAGAAAGAAAAGATCAAACCAATCCAGTTATTGTGAATCACCTTTGCCTCATTTCAGGCTTCAGATGAGACATGCCTGGGTCTTTGCTACTGACCATCAAGGTGTCTGCCCTGACCTGCACCAGGGGCAGAGTGTGATCACAGCTCAGCTTTCACATGCTGACCAGCTCACCAAACACCAACCAGAGAAAACACTGACCAGGAGATCCCTCTTCAAGCAGAGAATGGACATTCATCTGTTCATGTTGGAACTGTTGATATAGTTTTCATTGTTGTATTAGAATAATTACTTAGTGGTGGATTTTTCACTTTTTGATAAGTTTGGTGAATGGTGATGGGTTTTGCTATTGTATTAGAATTAAGTTTTAGAATTGAGTTTGTTAAAAGGACCAGTTGTGAAGATTTCCCTAGGCACTTCAGGTAGGCACAAATCTCCTGAGGAGTGGTGTTTGTTCTCCTCTGTGAAGGGCCCTGTGGAGGACTACAAATACTTTTCTTCTCTCTTTTTTAAAAAACCTAAAAGAGGGAATTGTGGACACTGCTGAAGGCCTAGGCACATTTTAGCTAGGCCTTTTTTCTCAAGTTCTAAGTATTTTTCTCAGGCCATGAAACTTTCTCAGCCTATAGCCAGGATTTTTTCCCAGGCTAGAGACTCCTTCTTTACTGTAAACACGAGAGAAAGAATCATAACAGAGATAAACACCTGTAAGGTCCATGAGAAAGCCAGGGAGGAGAGGTCTCCTTTTCTGGCCAATGATCTGTCTGTATTTTGTTTTGCATGAACTGCCTCATTTAAGGCAATGGTTTCTTTCAATAAATTGTCCTTTCTTGCTCTTTTCTGCATAAAGCAAGAGAGGGTCTTGTTTCTTTTTTTTCGCCTCTCCGTCTCTTTCTCCACAGAGAAAGAGGCAACAGAGCAGGACACTTTATTTCACCTGAATGCACAGTGATCATGGCTCCCTACTGTCTCTGCTGAACACAAGCACAGTGGATAGTGATGTAGCAATACTGAGACTAATGGCATCTCTTAATGAAAACAGCAGTCTGAACAGTCTGTAATGAGCTCCATTCTGATTTCTGCTCTGCAGAAACCAACAGGCACTTTATTGTTTCTGGAAACCACAGAGTGCTCATCTCCTCAGGGTATCCTCAGGCTCCTGGTCCCTCAGGCTGTAGATGAGGGGGTGCAGTGTTGGAGGCAGCAGCAAGCACAGAACTGACCGTGCCAGAGCCAGGGATGGGCACCAGGGTGGCACAGGTGACCTCTGGGCTTTGCAGGGCCCAGGCACAAGGGCTGTGCCAGAGCCAGGGCTGAGCTCCCTCTGTGGGCTGGGGCAGAGCCCAGCCAGAAATCCCCCCTGAGGCAGCAGCTCTGCACTGGTGGCCACCAGGCCAGCTTGCCAGGGGAGGCTTCTGGCCATGCCCTGGAAGCAGCTGCTGCTGCCAAGGTGCCTTTGGTGCCTCAGGCTCTCCCTGGCACAGCTCCCACCATGGCACTCTGCTCTTGTGCCCGAGCCCTTCCCTGTGCTGGGGCTGCCTGGGGCTTTTCCTGCAGTGGGACCTGGCCTGGCCATGGCACAGGAAAGGGAGCTCCTGCTGGAGCAGGAGGCTCTGCCTGCAATGGGCTCCAACAGCTCCAGCAAGGACCTGTTTGCAAAGCCCCAGGGGGAAATGAAAGAGGGAGGGTCATGCTGCCTTTGGGGTGAATAATGCTGAAACCAGCCTGACTCCTCCGTCCCAAAGTTCAACATCCTGAGAGGGAGCTGAAGCTGTGGCAGAGCTGGGAAAATCCCCAGAGCAGGGAACAACCAAGTGGCACCACAGAGGACTTCTGCAGAGCTGCTGAGCTGGCACAGCCTGAGCACATCTGGCTGACAGCACTTCAGACTAGAAAAGCCCTGTCCCAAATATTAGTGGCAGCATCTCCTGACATTTCCCTTCTTAGGGGTGTGTGGAGATTCCTCCCTGGAGTGGAGACACCCCTCAGGGTCACTGCTTGAGGCTGAGCTAAGGAGATTTGCCCAGGGTCGTTGGTCTGGGGGAGTGACACCCATCTCTACTTAGTTCTGCTTTGATACAGTTGCTTCAAAATTGCTTCCTAGGGCATGATATTAAAATTGATGTTACAGCTCCTAAACTGTGGAGAAAGTAATTCTGATTAAGACCTTTTTGCCTAATCATGATCATAATCAACCATATGTCTATGCATATAAATACTTCTAGATTTCCATCCTTAATGTTGAGGGACAAAGTTATACAAAGGTTCAATTCCAGCCTTATAATACTTTATCAATAAATTATTGACAAAGCCTGGCACTGGGATTGGATCCAGGCATTCTTAGGCTCCTCTAAAAGAAGGAGTTTAGAAAGCCTGGGGTCCTGGTTTAGGGGAGCAATTGGGGTGTTGGGGGTCCTTTGTGCCCCTCATGACCCAACAAGAGCTTCTCTAATAAACTTGGCCTGAAGCTCCCACGGGGCACATGACAGGAACTCCAGTGAGTGTCTGTGACATCCCAGCCCTTTGGCAGCCTGGGCACTCCTGGGGACTCCCAGTGAGTGTCTGTGACATCCCAGCCCTTTGGCAGCCTGGGCACTCCTGGGGACTCCCTGTGAGTGTCTGTGACATCCCAGCCCTTTGGCAGCCTGGGCACTCCTGGGGACTCCCTGTGAGTGTCTGTGACATTCCAGCCCTTTGGCAGCCTGGGCACTCCTGGGGACTCCCTGTGAGTGTCTGTGACATCCCAGCCCTTTGGCAGCCTGGGCACTACTGGGATGTCACCCTGGATCCCCTGTGAGTGTCTGTGACCTCCCAGTTCTTTAGGAGCACACAGATGTCCCCACTGCACTCCTGCCACTGCCTGTGACAAATTATCTCCTTGACACCTCTGTTGTCACTGTGGAGCCCTGTGACTGTCACCTCATGACCCTTAGGGAGATTAAGGACCCCTGGAATGTCACCATGGAGCCCCTACAAATGAGTGTGACCAAACAGATCTTTAGGAACCCAGACAACCCTCAGATATGCCCATGGAGCCCCTGTGCCTGCACGTGAGCTCACAGCTCTTGAGCAGCCTGGAAACCCCTGGGATCTCATAATTCCTGCTCTGCTGAGGATGGATCCTCCCAGCTCCACTGTCCACGGCTGCTGCCTGGGACTGATGGCTCATCCCAGCTTCTGTCCTCAGACCCGCAGCTGCTCTCCTGGTGCGATGTCTCATCGTTATCAGCATCCTCTGATGGTTTCCAGGGCAGCAATCTCCTTTTGTCTCTGATTTGCTTAGCTGTTTTGCTTGTGATTTGCTCTGCAATAAGCTTATTGGTGTTTTTCTTGCCCTTGAACTGAGCCTCCAGTCTTACCAGCAGTTCTTCCTCCTCCTTTGTCCAGCATCTTTTGTGAGCTCCTCACTTGGATGTTTCTTTC
The DNA here is from genome assembly GCF_903797595.1 of Erithacus rubecula. Classification (NCBI taxonomy): domain Eukaryota; kingdom Metazoa; phylum Chordata; class Aves; order Passeriformes; family Muscicapidae; genus Erithacus; species Erithacus rubecula. The sequence continues at coordinate 20,945 of NW_027635558.1, read as the reverse complement.
GGCTGGGGAGCAGCCATCCTTTCCTGGATCCTTATCAATGGGTGTGCCAAGACAAGGTGAAAAATAGACTAGGTCATTAGAATACACTTCTAGAATATTTTCCTTAGTAATTCTACTTTCATACTGACAACTAAGTTTAGGCCAGAAGAGGAAGAATCGATTTGCAGCCTTAGGAGAAGAAGCAGTGAGAGTTTTTAACCTTGACAATTGTTGGGTCTGAGAGAGCCAGGAGCATCTGAAGAGTGGCTGACTAACCAGCTGAACCTAATGGTGGGTCAGCACCCTCAGTGAGGTCCATAGTGGGATGGGATTTGGGACAAAGAAGGAAGGCCATGGTGACTTCATTCTTCTGAAATAGGCACTTATTGCCTAAATAGGACAGGGCCATCTACATAGGAAAAGCATTTGTGAATTGATTATATCTTAGGGTTTAAACAATTGGGTTTGGACTCCCAATTACCCTCCTTAGAATTATTCCAAATATCAAGCGAAATGCTATCAAATGCCTGTTTAGCTCACTAATGGTAGCTGGCTAAGGTGTTCCTACAATAATTAATGAAAAGATTTGGAAGGCTGTAAAGCAGTGGGGAGGGAAAGGGGTTTTCTGACTAAGCTTTTGAGCTGCCAATGAGAAAATTCCACAAGCAGAGCACATGTTGCTTGTGATTATTAGTGAAGAAATGGCAACACGGGAAAGGAATTTGACCCCTTTTTAGTGAGTTCTGCTCCAAGTCCCACCAAACAGCTTGCAGATGTAAATGTAGATGGAAAGCCCATGTGGAAGCTTGGAAATGCAAATATTGTGACCCCCATGGTGGGGCTATTATTGTTGAAGGACTGTTAGGGCCAGGAAAAAAGCTGCATTTTGACCCACCAATTGATGACAAAGGTCAGATGGCCTTTTGCTAATGCAACATGGGCTTTGAAAGAGCATTATTGTATTTGTGGCCAACATGCTTATTGCAGGTAACCTCCAAAATGCTGAGGGATCTGTCCAATGGGGCTTAAATTGACTGTTGTTCTTTTTTCTACCACAAAGTGAGGGAAAACACTTAGGAATCAAAATCTATGACAATTTGACTAGAGAAAAGCAATCAATTGATGCAGTTCTGGCTGGAGAGAGCACCCAAAATGGGGAAAAGATGAATGGCCACAAGATAAAAATTATACTGCAATATAGACCAGCCACTTGGAATTAAAATCAGCTGCCAGAGAACCCATTTATAATTGGAATGGGATCATTAGATTACAAGCTGCCTCTTAAGCAATAACCAAGCAGACAGCTGCAGCTCTTGACCTTCCTGCTGACCTGTCCACTCAAATGAGGAATGCAATATTTCAACATTGGATGGTATTAGGTCATCTATTAACAGAAGAAGGAGGAGTTTGTAGAAAATTAAATTTTTCAGACTGCTGTTTGCAAAGAGATGGTAATGGAAAAGTGATCAAACAAATAACAAAGAAAATAAAGTCAGCTCACATGCCCATCCAAATGTGGAAAAGATGGGAATGGGACACGTTTTCATGGTTTCCTGGCAATCTATGAATTAAATGAATACTATTTCTGCTCTTATGTGCTATAGCAACACTCATCTTTTTACCATGCACGACGCCTTGCTGAGTGCAAGTCTTTCAGCAGGTGATCAAGGGGATGCATGTGGCAGCCACACCTACTGATGCAGAAATGATTACAAAAGGATGGAAAATGATGTCACTGCAAATACCTGCAAAACCAAAGATGATTCAGGAAGAAAAACTTAAATCACTGGCAATTATGGTGTGTAAAGACAAATAGAAAATAAAGAAAATAAAAAGAGGAGGGATGGAAAGGAGTAAGATGATTGTATCTTTACAAACAGACCATGTGAATTTGCTTGCAGACAAAGCTGGGGACTTACAGACAGTGAAGTAACAGAAGACACTCTTCATTCTAGAAACTGTTACTAATCAACACAGACATTTGCTCAGCCAAGGCCATGTTAAATTCCTGAACCTAGACCAAGAGAAGAAAGAGTTACTAGAATTATGAAGAGCTTTTGCTTTTTTTTCTTGTATATTACAAAAGGACGAGTGCATAATAGAGTGGGGCATAGATTAGCTGGTTGAGGATTTCTGTACCTTAAAATTGCCTCATCCAGTGGGGAAAAAGAAGAGGGTGATGCGGTTGAAAATTTAGGATACAACGGGGGCTGCATCTCCCAATTATTTGAGACACCCTATGGCAAATGTCCCATGACCTCTCCCTTTATTCAAATAAAGTTACAGGACTCCTCTTTCTCCCTTTTGGACATAAACCTGTGGCATCGTGGATGAATTTTTCTGACAGCAGTGACCTATAAAGGAGTAAAGTGGTTCCCCCGCAGGCTCCATCCCGCTGCAGCGCCCCGGGACTGCCTGCAGCGCTCCATCCCTTCCCCAGGGCTGCCTGCGGGCTGCGGACCCACCTCGCTCTCTGCACGGGCAGGGCTGGGCCCCCTCACCAGCAGCCGAGGGGCTGCAGGGCGGCAGCTGCAGCACCATCAGCCTTTCTATGCAGGGCACTGCTGCTGCCTCCATCTCTCCATCTCCTCCCCTGCTCGCCCCTGGCTGGGCGCTCACGGGCGGCCGCCCTCGCCTGTCCAGTCTCAGCGGGAGCTGCCCCTCCGTGGCTCTCCCAGCAGTGCCGCGCCCGGGCTCCACGCGGATCTGGGCAGGGCCGGCTGCGTGCGGCTCTCGTGTTGTGCAGCAGCCACGGTGCAGGCGGGGTGGGCTGCACGGCCGCAGCAGCACCAAGAGAGGAGCCGCGGGCAGGACGGTGAGTGCTGCGGCCGTGCGCTTCTGTTCCCTGTCGCTCGCTGGCTCTCCCCGGCCGTGTGACCCCGCGGAGTGCTGGGCCTGGCCGGGCAGTGCACAGCCACATGTGTGGCCAGCGGCGGCCGCAGCAAGGGACTGCTGACACTGCTGGTGCTGGTGGTGGTGAGAGAGGGGGCCAAGGGCAGATATCGCAGGGTAGACCTGTTACCCTTCCCTGGCCTTTTTCTCTGACGGCCATTGGCAGGGTAGAGCTGTTGCCCTCTGCGGCCTTTACTCGTAAGGACTTTCACGGGATAGACTTGTTGCCATCTGCTGGCCCCGGAGCCTGGACACTGAGCAGTGGCGCCACGTCTCGTCCATCCCATGAGCGGCCCCCTTGCCCTGGCTCGCCCGCCCAGCACGCCTTCACCCCGTGCCCTGCTCGTCCCACAGCCCCCGAGCACTCGCACCACACTCACACTCCTGCTCACGCCTGCTCTTCCCCCTTCCCTAAAGCCGCTCCCTCAATGTACCTGAGTTGCGCTCCCAGCCTAAGCCGCTGGCCCTGCCGCCTCCAAGCCCCAGTGAAAAAGGGAAAGGAAAAAGGAAAGGAAAAGGGGAAAAAAAAACCCCAGAATAAAATTAAAAAAAAAAAATTAAATAAAATATATATTTTTAAAAAAGTATTCGAAAATATTTATTGGTTTTGAAACTGGCCTCACAGGATGGGACAGGGCTGCTAGGGCCATCCAGCTCCAGGGCATTACGGGGCTGTGGGCTTCGCCTGACTCCAGAACGGTACGAGGACACCTCGTCTACCCGGCTCTGGGCCAGCGCCGTCCACCACCCTCCGCCGGAGATGGCGCCGCAGCGGCGGTGGACCCAGAGTGAGTAGGTGTGCCCCTGTCCGGGGTGGCCTCTGAAGGCCTGGTCTACCCAGCTCCGGGGCCGGGGCACCCGCCAGCCGCCCCCAGAGACGGCGCCGCAGCAGTGGGCGGCAGCGAGGCGAGCAGCTCTGCCCCTCTCTGTGGCGGCCAGGGCAAGATGGCTCTGCCCGATACTGGGGCTTGTGGTGTCCGCCAGTTGCACCCCCCTTGATCAGCTACGATCGCTTCTCTGCCACGTGTCCACTAGCACGGCTCGGCCCACGCATCCTGTGCTTTTTATTTTTTTGGATTCACTTTTTGCTTGCTTGCCGTCCCCTGCCTTTTCCGGAGGGAAGCCGATCCCTGTGAGCTGTGTCAAAGCCGCTGGCCCCGGCCATGGTCGGCGGCAGCTTCTCCCACGCTCGCTGCATCGCTTCCCTGGGCCGCTAAAACCTGCCCTGCCACGGCCGCCCCCTCCCCGCTCTGCACTTCTCTCACTAGGGAAACATCCTTCCATGTCGCCTCTGCCTATCCCTGTGCAGCACAATTCACCAGGCCTTGCATTGTTCACCCTCTAATAGGGAATGTGAGCTGGCTTTAGACCATCGGGAGACAGGTCAGTTTTACCCTACTGAGGATGTGTTGTTGCAACAGGCTGCTCCTGCTCCTTCTGAATCTCTTTACTGAAGTGTGTCCATCTTTCTCAGAGCCCTTTGTTCTTAAGGACTGTTCCCCTTAAAAAATCAGGGAGACAGTTCATCCCAAATCCGTGCATGCTGAGTACAGGAAAGCTTCTGCTTATATTCTGTACTTTGCAAAGATATCCATTGATTGTCCTGGACTAAATGCACATATGATAATCATTTCCCCAAAATCTTTAACATATTTCCCCTTCCTGTGTGTTTTGTCCTGGGGGTCTCTCTGGTGGTCCCTGGTGGTCATGGACCCCAGTGTTCCAGTGGGCCTGGCTGAGCTGGCAGGACACTGAGGCTGGTGAATTCCAGTTCCCCTTCTTACATAAGGGGCATTGTGTGGTTTGCAGAGGCCAGTAATTTTGGAGAGCAAGCATTGTGTAAGCTCACCTGGGGTGGGCAAATTATCATCTGTTAACATGAGGTGACAGCGTGGGCTATGACATCACAGAGTGGGTTATGACATCACAGAGTGGATTATGACATCACAAAGTGGGCTATGACATCACAGAGTGCGTTATGACATCACAGAGTGGGCTATGACATCACAAAGTGTGCTACGACATCACAGAGCGGGTTATGACATCACAGATTGGATTATGACATCACATAGTGTGCTACGATGTCACAGACTGGGCTATGACATCACAAAGTGGGCTATGACATCACAGAGAGGATTATGACATCACAGAGTGGGCTATGACATCACAGTGTGCTATGACATCACAGAGTGGGTTATGACATTACAGAGTGCGCTATGACATCACAGAGTGGGCTATTTGAGGTCATTGAGCATTACAGGCTGTCCCTGTGACATCACAGGGCTAAGGTCTGACATCCCAGCAGGGCTGTGTGACATCCCACCAGGGCTGTGTGTGGTCACTGGGTTGGTCACTCTGCCCCAGCCCCCTCACAGTTTCCCCAGACAAGTCCAATGCTGTTCATGCCCAGCAGGGTCCCCTGTCCCTCTGTATCCCCCTGCTCCACCTGGAGCCACAGCCTCCCCCAAGGATGTTCCACAAATCAACCCCAGAGCCTGACACGGGGACAAGGGCCCAGGGCTGTGTGACCCGGACATCAAAGACATGGATTATCCAGGTCACTGGGGCTGGTTTGGGTTTCCCAGGGCAGGCAAGATGTCTGGCAGCTGGAGCAGGCTGAGGGAAGGGCCTCCAAGGTGGGGCTGGAGCCCTTTGGCTGTGAGCAGAGGCTGAGGGAGCTGGGCTTGTCCAGCCCAGAGCAGGGAAGGCTGAGGGGCTCCTCATGCCAGCCTGGCAGTGCCAGCCAGGAGCTGATGGAGAGCACAGAGCCAGGCTCTGCACCAGGGGCCTGGGGGAGACAAAACACAGTGAGTGGAAGGGGCAAGAAAGGAGAACAGACAGGACAGGAGGAGTTAAAATGAGTCAGGCTGCTTTCAGCATTTCCTCAACACCAAAATCAGCCTGATTCCTCTATCTACCATGACAGCTTTGAAAATAGAGCATTGTTTGAGGTGTTCAACCCCCACTCCAAGCACAGCATCCTGATACAGCACTTGAACAGTGTTTCTACCTGTCACAGAATCATCTTTGTCTAAAATTGGTTTTGTACACAAATCCCTTGTGGGCGGCCATGGCAAGATGGCTCTGCCCGATACTGGGGCCGGCGGTGTCCGCCAGCTGCCGAGAGAGGGGAGCTACGGCAGCAGGCCGGCCCGGATGGACAGATCTGCCCGCCCTGGGGGGACATGGGCAAATTTGGGCAGGATATGGGTAGACGTGTTGTTCCCCCCGGTCCCGGCAGCTCACCAAGGGGTCGCTGTTTTTGGTGCCTCCAGCTCTGTCATTACAGTGGGCAGAGTGTGCCGCTGCACCCCCTTGATCAGCTACGATCGCTTCTCTGCCACGTGTCCACTAGCACGGCTCGGCCCACGCATCCTGTGCTTTTTATTTTTTTGGATTCACTTTTTGCTTGCTTGCCGTCCCCTGCCTTTTCCGGAGGGAAGCCGATCCCTGTGAGCTGTGTCAAAGCCGCTGGCCCCGGCCATGGTCGGCGGCAGCTTCTCCCACGCTCGCTGCATCGCTTCCCTGGGCCGCTAAAACCTGCCCTGCCACGGCCGCCCCCTCCCCGCTCTGCACTTCTCTCACTAGGGAAACATCCTTCCATGTCGCCTCTGCCTATCCCTGTGCAGCACAATTCACCAGGCCTTGCATTGTTCACCCTCTAATAGGGAATGTCAGCTGGCTTTAGACCATCGGGAGACAGGTCAGTTTTACCCTACTGAGGATGTGTTGTTGCAACAGGCTGCTCCTGCTCCTTCTGAATCTCTTTACTGAAGTGTGTCCATCTTTCCCAGAGCCCTTTGTTCTTAAGGACTGTTCCCCTTAAAAAATCAGGGAGACAGTTCATCCCAAATCCGTGCATGCTGAGTACAGGAAAGCTTCTGCTTATATTCTGTACTTTGCAAACATATTCATTGATTGTCCTGGACTAAATGCACATATGATAATCATTTCCCCAAAATCTTTAACATATTTCCCCTCCCTGTGTGTTTTGTCCTGGGGGTCTCTCTGGTGGTCCCTGGTGGTCATGGACCCCAATGTTCCAGTGGGCCTGGCTGAGCTGGCAGGACACTGAGGCTGGTGAATTCCAGTTCCCCTTCTTACACAAGGGGCATTGTGTGGTTTGCAGAGGCCAGTAGTTTTGGAGAGCAAGCATTGTGTCAGCTCACCTGGGGTGGGCAATTTATCATCTGTTAACATGAGGTGCCAGAGTGGGCTATGACATTACAGAGTGGGCTATGACATCACAGAGTGTATTATGACATCACAGAGTGCGTTATGACATCACAGAGTATGTTATGACATCACAGAGTGTTTTATGACATCACAAAGTGAGCTAAGACATCACAGAGCGGGTTATGACATCACAGAGGGGGCCATGACATCACAGAGTGTATTATGACATCACAGAGTGGGTTATGACATCACAGAGTGGGCTATGACATCACAGAATGGGCTATGACATCACAGAGTGGGTTATGACATCACAGAGTGGGCTATGACATAACAGAGTGGGCTATGACATCACAGAGTGTATTATGACATCACAGAGTGGGTTAAGACATCACAGAGTGGGTTATGACATCCCAGCAGGGTTATTTGAGGTCATTGAGCATTACAGGCTGTCCCTGTGACATCACAGGGCCAAGGTCTGACATCCCAGCAGGGCTGTGTGACATCCCACCAGGGCTGTGTGAGGTCACTGGGTTGGTCACTCTGCCCCAGCCCCCTCACAGTTTCCCCAGACAAGTCCAATGCTGTTCATGCCCAGCAGGGTCCCCTGTCCCTCTGTATCTCCCTGCTCCACCTGGAGCCACAGCCTCCCCAAGGATGTTCCACAAATCAACCCTAGAGCCTGACATGGGGACAAGGGCCAGGGCTGTGTGACCAGGACATCAAGGACGTGGATTATCCAGGTCACTGGGGCTGGTTTGGGTTCCCCAGGGCAGGAAAGATGTCTGGCAGCTGGAGCAGGCTGAGGGAAGGACCTCCAAGGTGGGGCTGGAGCCCTTTGGCTGTGAGCAGAGGCTGAGGGAGCTGGGCTTGTCCAGCCCAGAGCAGGGAAGGCTGAGGGGCTCCTCATGCCAGCCTGGCAGTGCCAGCCAGGAGCTGATGGAGAGCACAGAGCCAGGCTCTGCACCGGGGGCCTGGGGGAGACAAAACACAGTGAGTGGAAGGGGCAAGAAAGGAGAACAGACAGGACAGGAGGAGTTAAAATGAGTCAGGCTGCTTTCAGCATTTCCTCAACACCAAAATCAGCCTGATTCCTCTATCTACCATGACAGCTTTGAAAATAGAGCATTGTTTGAGGTGTTCAACCCCCACTCCAAGCACAGCATCCTGATACAGCACTTGAACAGTGTTTCTACCTGTCACAGAATCATCTTTGTCTAAAATTGGTTTTGTACACAAATCCCTTGTGGGCGGCCATGGCAAGATGGCTCTGCCCGATACTGGGGCCGGCGGTGTCCGCCAGCTGCCGAGAGAGGGGAGCTACGGCAGCAGGCCGGCCCGGAGCGGACAGATCTGCCCGCCCTGGGGGGACATGGGCAAATTTGGGCAGGATATGGGTAGACGTGTTGTTCCCCCCGGTCCCGGCAGCTCACCAAGGGGTCGCTGTTTTTGGTGCCTCCAGCTCTGTCATTACAGTGGGCAGAGTGTGCCGCTGCGCCCCTTGATCAGCTACGATCGCTTCTCTGCCACGTGTCCACTAGCACGGCTCGGCCCACGCATCCTGTGCTTTTTATTTTTTTGGATTCACTTTTTGCTTGCTTGCCGTCCCCTGCCTTTTCCGGAGGGAAGCCGATCCCTGTGAGCTGTGTCAAAGCCGCTGGCCCCGGCCATGGTCGGCGGCAGCTTCTCCCACGCTCGCTGCATCGCTTCCCTGGGCCGCTAAAACCTGCCCTGCCACGGCCGCCCCCTCCCCGCTCTGCACTTCTCTCACTAGGGAAACATCCTTCCATGTCGCCTCTGCCTATCCCTGTGCAGCACAATTCACCAGGCCTTGCATTGTTCACCCTCTAATAGGGAATGTCAGCTGGCTTTAGACCATCGGGAGACAGGTCAGTTTTACCCTACTGAGGATGTGTTGTTGCAACAGGCTGCTCCTGCTCCTTCTGAATCTCTTTACTGAAGTGTGTCCATCTTTCCCAGAGCCCTTTGTTCTTAAGGACTGTTCCCCTTAAAAAATCAGGGAGACAGTTCATCCCAAATCCGTGCATGCTGAGTACAGGAAAGCTTCTGCTTATATTCTGTACTTTGCAAACATATTCATTGATTGTCCTGGACTAAACGCACATATGATAATCATTTCCCCAAAATCTTTAACATATTTCCCCTCCCTGTGTGTTTTGTCCTGGGGGTCTCTCTGGTGGTCCCTGGTGGTCATGGACCCCAATGTTCCAGTGGGCCTGGCTGAGCTGGCAGGACACTGAGGCTGGTGAATTCCAGTTCCCCTTCTTACATAAGGGGCATTGTGTGGTTTGCAGAGGCCAGTAGTTTTGGAGAGCAAGCATTGTGTCAGCTCACCTGGGGTGGGCAATTTATCATCTGTTAACATGAGGTGACAGAGTGGGCTATGACATTACAGAGTGGGCTATGACATCACAGAGTGTATTATGACATCACAGAGTGCGTTATGACATCACAGAGTATGTTATGACATCACAGAGTGTTTTATGACATCACAAAGTGAGCTAAGACATCACAGAGCGGGTTATGACATCACAGAGGGGGCCATGACATCACAGAGTGTATTATGACATCACAGAGTGGGTTATGACATCACAGAGTGGGCTATGACATCACAGAATGGGCTATGACATCACAGAGTGGGTTATGACATCACAGAGTGGGCTATGACATAACAGAGTGGGCTATGACATCACAGAGTGTATTATGACATCACAGAGTGGGTTAAGACATCACAGAGTGGGTTATGACATCCCAGCAGGGTTATTTGAGGTCATTGAGCATTACAGGCTGTCCCTGTGACATCACAGGGCCAAGGTCTGACATCCCAGCAGGGCTGTGTGACATCCCACCAGGGCTGTGTGAGGTCACTGGGTTGGTCACTCTGCCCCAGCCCCCTCACAGTTTCCCCAGACAAGTCCAATGCTGTTCATGCCCAGCAGGGTCCCCTGTCCCTCTGTATCTCCCTGCTCCACCTGGAGCCACAGCCTCCCCAAGGATGTTCCACAAATCAACCCTAGAGCCTGACATGGGGACAAGGGGCCAGGGCTGTGTGACCCGGACATCAAGGACGTGGATTATCCAGGTCACTGGGGCTGGTTTGGGTTCCCCAGGGCAGGAAAGATGTCTGGCAGCTGGAGCAGGCTGAGGGAAGGGCCTCCAAGGTGGGGCTGGAGCCCTTTGGCTGTGAGCAGAGGCTGAGGGAGCTGGGCTTGTCCAGCCCAGAGCAGGGAAGGCTGAGGGGCTCCTCATGCCAGCCTGGCAGTGCCAGCCAGGAGCTGATGGAGAGCACAGAGCCAGGCTCTGCACCAGGGGCCTGGGGGAGACAAAACACAGTGAGTGGAAGGGGCAAGAAAGGAGAACAGACAGGACAGGAGGAGTTAAAATGAGTCAGGCTGCTTTCAGCATTTCCTCAACACCAAAATCAGCCTGATTCCTCTATCTACCATGACAGCTTTGAAAATAGAGCATTGTTTGAGGTGTTCAACCCCCACTCCAAGCACAGCATCCTGATACAGCACTTGAACAGTGTTTCTACCTGTCACAGAATCATCTTTGTCTAAAATTGGTTTTGTACACAAATCCCTTGTGGGCGGCCATGGCAAGATGGCTCTGCCCGATACTGGGGCCGGCGGTGTCCGCCAGCTGCCGAGAGAGGGGAGCTACGGCAGCAGGCCGGCCCGGAGCGGACAGATCTGCCCGCCCTGGGGGGACATGGGCAAATTTGGGCAGGATATGGGTAGACGTGTTGTTCCCCCCGGTCCCGGCAGCTCACCAAGGGGTCGCTGTTTTTGGTGCCTCCAGCTCTGTCATTACAGTGGGCAGAGTGTGCCGCTGCGCCCCTTGATCAGCTACGATCGCTTCTCTGCCACGTGTCCACTAGCACGGCTCGGCCCACGCATCCTGTGCTTTTTATTTTTTTGGATTCACTTTTTGCTTGCTTGCCGTCCCCTGCCTTTTCCGGAGGGAAGCCGATCCCTGTGAGCTGTGTCAAAGCCGCTGGCCCCGGCCATGGTCGGCGGCAGCTTCTCCCACGCTCGCTGCATCGCTTCCCTGGGCCGCTAAAACCTGCCCTGCCACGGCCGCCCCCTCCCCGCTCTGCACTTCTCTCACTAGGGAAACATCCTTCCATGTTGCCTCTGCCTATCCCTGTGCAGCACAATTCAACAGGCCTTGCATTGTTCACCCTCTAATAGGGAATGTCAGCTGGCTTTAGACCATCGGGAGACAGGTCAGTTTTACCCTACTGAGGATGTGTTGTTGCAACAGGCTGCTCCTGCTCCTTCTGAATCTCTTTACTGAAGTGTGTCCATCTTTCCCAGAGCCCTTTGTTCTTAAGGACTGTTCCCCTTAAAAAATCAGGGAGACAGTTCATCCCAAATCCGTGCATGCTGAGTACAGGAAAGCTTCTGCTTCTATTCTGTACTTTGCAAACATATTCATTGATTGTCCTGGACTAAATGCACATATGATAATCATTTCCCCAAAATCTTTAACATATTTCCCCTCCCTGTGTGTTTTGTCCTGGGAGTCTCTCTGGTGGTCCCTGGTGGTCATGAACCCCAATGTTCCAGTGGGCCTGGCTGAGCTGGCAGGACACTGAGGCTGGTGAATTCCAGTTCCCCTTCTTACACAAGGGGCATTGTGTGGTTTGCAGAGGCCAGTAGTTTTGGAGAGCAAGCATTGTGTCAGCTCACCTGGGGTGGGCAATTTATCATCTGTTAACATGAGGTGCCAGAGTGGGCTATGACATTACAGAGTGGGCTATGACATCACAGAGTGTATTATGACATCACAGAGTGCGTTATGACATCACAGAGTATGTTATGACATCACAGAGTGTTTATGACATCACAAAGTGAGCTAAGACATCACAGAGCGGGTTATGACATCACAGAGTGGGCTATGACATCACAGAGTGTATTATGACATCACAGAGTGGGTTATGACATCACAGAGTGGGCTATGACATCACAGAATGGGCTATGACATCACAGAGTGGGTTATGACATCACAGAGTGGGTTATGACATCACAGAGTGGGCTATGACATAACAGAGTGGGCTATGACATCACAGAGTGTATTATGACATCACAGAGTGGGCTATGACATCACAGAGTGGGCTATTTGAGGTCATTGAGCATTACAGGCTGTCCCTGTGACATCACAGGGCCAAGGTCTGACATCCCAGCAGGGCAGAGTGACATCCCACCAGGGCTGTGTGAGGTCACTGGGTTGGTCACTCTGCCCCAGCCCCCTCACAGTTTCCCCAGACAAGTCCAATGCTGCTCATGCCCAGCAGGGTCCCCTGTCCCTCTGTATCTCCCTGCTCCACCTGGAGCCACAGCCTCCCCAAGGATGTTCCACAAATCAACCCCAGAGCCTGACACGGGGACAAGGGGCCAGGGCTGTGTGACCAGGACATCAAGGACGTGGATTATCCAGGTCACTGGGGCTGGTTTGGGTTCCCCAGGGCAGGAAAGATGTCTGGCAGCTGGAGCAGGCTGAGGGAAGGGCCTCCAAGGTGGGGCTGGAGCCCTTTGGCTGTGAGCAGAGGCTGAGGGAGCTGGGCTTGTCCAGCCCAGAGCAGGGAAGGCTGAGGGGCTCCTCATGCCAGCCTGGCAGTGCCAGCCAGGAGCTGATGGAGAGCACAGAGCCAGGCTCTGCACCAGGGGCCTGGGGGAGACAAAACACAGTGAGTGGAAGGGGCAAGAAAGGAGAACAGACAGGACAGGAGGAGTTAAAATGAGTCAGGCTGCTTTCAGCATTTCCTCAACACCAAAATCAGCCTGATTCCTCTATCTACCATGACAGCTTTGAAAATAGAGCATTGTTTGAGGTGTTCAACCCCCACTGCAAGCACAGCATCCTGATACAGCACTTGAACAGTGTTTCTACCTGTCACAGAATCATCTTTGTCTAAAATTGGTTTTGTACACAAATCCCTTGTGGGCGGCCATGGCAAGATGGCTCTGCCCGATACTGGGGCCGGCGGTGTCCGCCAGCTGCCGAGAGAGGGGAGCTACGGCAGCAGGCCGGCCCGGAGCGGACAGATCTGCCCTGCTCTGCGGGGACTTGGATTAATTTGGGCAGGATATGGGTAGACGTGTTGTTCCCCCCGGTCCCGGCAGCTCACCAAGGGGTCGCTGTTTTTGGTGCCTCCAGCTCTGTCATTACAGTGGGCAGAGTGTGCCGCTGCACCCCCTTGATCAGCTACGATCGCTTCTCTGCCACGTGTCCACTAGCACGGCTCGGCCCACGCATCCTGTGCTTTTTATTTTTTTGGATTCACTTTTTGCTTGCTTGCTGTCCCCTGCCTTTTCCGGAGGGAAGCCGATCCCTGTGAGCTGTGTCAAAGCCGCTGGCCCCGGCCATGGTCGGCGGCAGCTTCTCCCACGCTCGCTGCATCGCTTCCCTGGGCCGCTAAAACCTGCCCTGCCACGGCCGCCCCCTCCCCGCTCTGCACTTCTCTCACTAGGGAAACATCCTTCCATGTCGCCTCTGCCTATCCCTGTGCAGCACAATTCACCAGGCCTTGCATTGTTCACCCTCTAATAGGGAATGTCAGCTGGCTTTAGACCATCGGGAGACAGGTCAGTTTTACCCTACTGAGGATGTGTTGTTGCAACAGGCTGCTCCTGCTCCTTCTGAATCTCTTTACTGAAGTGTGTCCATCTTTCCCAGAGCCCTTTGTTCTTAAGGACTGTTCCCCTTAAAAAATCAGGGAGACAGTTCATCCCAAATCCGTGCATGCTGAGTACAGGAAAGCTTCTGCTTATATTCTGTACTTTGCAAACATATTCATTGATTGTCCTGGACTAAACGCACATATGATAATCATTTCCCCAAAATCATTAACATATTTCCCCTCCCAGTGTGTTCTTCTGTCCTGGGGGTCTCTCTGGTTGTCCCTGGTGGTCGTGGACCCCAATGTTCCAGTGGGCCTGGCTGAGCTGGCAGGACACTGAGGCTGGTGAATTCCAGTTCCCCTTCTTACATAAGGGGCATTGTGTGGTTTGCAGAGGCCAGTAGTTTTGGAGAGCAAGCATTGTGTCAGATCACATGGGATGGGCAATTTATCATCTGTTAACATGAGGTGAGAGAGTGGGCTATGACATTACAGAGTGGGCTATGACATCACAGAGTGGTTTATGACATCACAGAGTGGGCTATGACATCACAAAATGGGCTATGACATCATAGAGTGTATTATGACATCACAGAGCGGGCTATGCCATCACATAGTGTGTTATGACATCACAGAGTGGGTTATGACATCATAAAGAGATCTACGACATCACAGAGCGGGTTATGACATCACAGAGTGGGCTATGACATCACAGAGTGGGTTATGACATTACAGAGTAGGCTATGACATCACAGAGTGTGTTATGACATCACAGAGTGGGTTATTACATCACATAGTGGGCAATGACATCACAGAGTGGGTTATGACATCTCAGAGCGGGTTATGACATTACAGAGTGGGTTATGACATCTCAGCGTGTATTATGACATCACAGAGTGGGTTATGACATCACACAGAATGTGTTATGACATCACAGAGTGGGCTATGACATCACAGAGTGGGCTATTTGAGGTCATTGAGCATTACAGGCTGTCCCTGTGACATCACAGGGCCAAGGTCTGACATCCCAGCAGGGCAGAGTGACATCCCAGCAGGGCTGTGTGAGGTCACTGGGTTGGTCACTTTGCCCCAGCCCCCTCACAGTTTCCCCAGACAAGTCCAATGCTGTTCATGTCCATCAGGGTCTCCGTCCCTCTGTATCCCCCTGCTCCACCTGGAGCCACAGCCTCGCCAAGGATGTTCCACAAATCAACCCCAGAGCCTGGTATGGGGACAAGGGGCCAGGACATCAAGGACGTGGATTGCACACGCTTCCTGATACAACACTTGAATAGCGTTTCTACCTGTCACAGAATCATCTTTGTCCAAAATTGGTTTTGTACAGAAATCCCTTGTGGGTGGCAGACTCATCAGATCCTGCTGGGACATGGCACAGAGCTGAGAGAGGAGCTGTGATGGTTATTAAATTGGATCATGTTCAAATTTTGTTTGTTGGCAGAGAAGAGAAACATTCCTGTTCCTCTGAGTCTCAGCAGTTCCTGAGCCCAAAGGACACAAACCTGATGAGTTGTGGTTCCCAGTGCAGGGGTGGCCCTTGCACCTCCCTCCATCTCCACAGCAGAGCTCCCTTGTCCCAGAAAGTGCCTGGCACTGCAGGGATGAAGGAAACAGGACAGGCTGTGGGGATCAGGGGCAGGGCACGGCCAGGGATTTGGGGTGGTTGTGAGCCACAGAGCCACAGAGACCCTTCCTCAGTTTGGTGCCAGGCAGTCAAGGCCTGGAGCCATTGTGATGGCTGCTTGCCATGGAAACCTGCCCTGGGCCCCTTGCTCAGGGCTGGAGTCACTGCCCAGAGCCAGAGGGGATCCCTGGCTGGGGGCTTGTGCCGTGGCACCTGCCCTGTGCCGCGCCGGCTGCTCAGGCACAGCGGGACCAGCAGCACAGCCCCGGGCAGGGCTAAAGGCCAGCTCAGCCAGACAGAAAGGGCAGCTGGGCACTGTTTCCATGGCAGCCATCCCTGGCACAGCACACCTGGGTCACCTGTGGTGGCACTTGCCATGGAAAGCCCTTGAGGGGCTGATGCCACGGCCGCTGGCACTGAGACACTGCTGGGCTCGGGTGCTGAGCACAGGGCTGAGCACACAGAGATGGTTTTGTTCTTGCTGAGCCTGCACAGAGCCAAGGCCTTTCCTGCCCCTCATCCAGCCATGCTGGGCAGGGGCTGGGGCTGCAGGGGAGGTTGGGAGGGGACACAGACAGGACAGGTGACCCCAACTGACCCCAGGATATCCCAGACCATGGCACATCGTGCTCAGTGTATTAAGTGGGGGGGGAAAGGCAGAAAGGAGGGGACATTTGGAGTGGTGGTGTTTGTCTTCCCAGGAAACACTTAGGCAGGATAAGACTCAGTTTCACCAGTGGGTAGGGTCAGCACCAAAGACACAGACACCAACTGAAGGAATTGTGTCGTTTATAAAATGCAAAACTGCAAAGAATCACACAAGGAGAATCTCAGTAAAACAGATATTTGTTAGCAAAAAATTACAAAAGGAGAAGCTCAGCAATGCACCCAATCATCACTACCAAATATTGCCCACAGTGATTTACAAAGATCCATCCCCAGTTCCCCCCAGACTTTGCCATCACCCTGATGCACACATCAGCTGGGGGAAGCTGTCACAGCCAAGGGCTGCAGAGCCACTCCTGGACACTAGGAATTCCTGCAGGTGCCTCCAGCCACAGCTGAGGCTCCCAACCGTGCTGAGAGAGGGCCAAGCTCTGACAGTGATGAATAAACAAACTGACAGCACCGCTAGTGCAGGAACAGCTGGTTTCATTCTCTGGTTTGGTTTCTTCCAAAGCCTGGCCAGGGCTCAATGAGGAACCAAGGGATTTGACTTTGACCAAACACCCCCAAACAAAGCCAGATGGGACCTTGTTTGGTTTCTAAACACACAAATGTAAATCCATATCTCACCAATGCAGAGATAGACAGATCATATTGCTAAAAATGCCTCATTAATGAGCAGATAAAAAGATAACATTTGGTTGGAAGGTTCATCTAGAGGTCACCTTTGGCTCAGGTCCTGGTGCTCAGGCCTTGGTACTTCAATCAGTGCCTTGACCAAGGCATGAACTACAACCTTCATAACAATTCTTTAAATAACTGAATCTTAAATTTAGGTAGGAGGCATAAAGGCATCGCCTCTTGTTCTTCATTTAAGTGCTGTTCAAGTTCATTACTCAGAGCTGTAAGTCACCTTCCTTCTAAAACATGCCTAATTAGTTGCTATTCTCTGCTGTTTATCAAATCCCCACTGTTTCCTGAGACTGTGTCTCTTTTGAGACGAGTCTCAATGCTCCATTTCCCAGCACAAAGTGTCACAACAAAGCTCTAACATGGGATCATAACACACCAAGTGCTCACACTGCAATGACTGCAGTGGCTGCCACAAATGCATTTCACAGCAGCCTCCAGTTTGGCAGCCAATCTCACCAAGAAGAATTCTCTTCTTCTTACCACTCTTCTACTGCTCTTTCTATCGAGGTGATTCCTGACTGTTGGACTTCAAACTCATCACTGACAGAAGTGCAACATTCCTTTCCCATGGCAGCCCAGGCTCCTCCTTGGCCAGCAAGCAGATAATTCAAAGCCAGGCAGTTCTGTAGAGCCCTATTTGTGTTTGTTGGAGCTCACAGGATGTGCTGTTGGACATTTTCACAGTATCATTTTCTGCTTCTTCTAATAATCAATGCAGCTCATTAATGTAAACTCCACAGGAGGAGGCAGTGCACATGGGGCACACATGAGGGAGGCGGGCCCATGGTACCAGTTTTGTCCACAAGGAAGCCGCACTACTGGGGGGGGAAACTGCAGTGCCGGTTTTTTCCAAGAGGGGACAGCACTTCTGGGGGGTGGAGGCTGCAGTGCCTGTTTTGTCCACAAGGTGAAAGCACTACTAGGGAGAGGGAGCTGCAGTACCAGTTTTTTCCACAAGGAAGTAGCACTGCTGAAGGGGGGGTAGTGGGCTGCAGTACCGGTTTTGTCCACAAAGGGGCAGCACTACTGGTGGTGGGGGCTGCAGTACCGGTTTTGTCCACAAGGGGACAGCACTACTAGGGAGGGGGGCTGCAGTACCAGTTTTGTCCACAAGGAAGCAGCACTGCTGAAGGGGGGGTAGTGGGTTGCAGTACCGGTTTTATCCACAAAAGGACAGCTATACTGGGAGGGGCTGCAGTACCGGTTTTGTCCACAAGGGGACAGCACTACTGGGGGTGGGCAGCTGCAGTACTGGTTTTGTCCACAAGGATACAGCACTACATGTAAAGGAGCTGCAGTACTGGTTTTGTCCACAAGAGGGCAGCACTATTGAAGGGGGTGGCTGGCGATAGCAGTTTGGTCCACAAAGGGACAGCACTACTTGAGGTGGGTTGTCAGTACCGGTTTTGTCCACAAGGGGGCAGCACTACTAAGGGGGTGGGGCTGAAGTACCTCTTTTATCCACAAGTGGGCAGCACTGCTGAGGAACGAAGAGCTGAAGTACCAGTTTTGTCCACAAGGGGGCAGCACTACTGGAAGGAAGCGGCAGTACTGGTTTTGTCCATGAGGAAGCGGCAATACTGAAGAGGGAGGGGCTGCTGTGCCGGTTTTGTCCACGAGGGGGCAGCACTACTGGTGCGAGGGGCACCGGTACCAGTTTTGTCCAAAAAGGGGGAGCACTACAGGTGCGGGGGGTCTGCAGTACCGGTTTTGTCCAAAAGGGAGCAGCATTTTTGAAAAAGAGGGGCTGCAGTGTCAGTTTTGTCCACAAGGGGGCAGCACTTGTGAGGAGGAGGGGGCTGCAGTGCCTGTTTTGTCCACAAGGGAGCAGCTCTACTAGGCGGAGGCTGCAGCACCGGTTTTGTCCACAAGGAAGCAGCACTACTTGGGGGGGAGGCTGCAGTACTGGTTTTGTCCACACCGAGTCAGCATTATTGGGAGAGGGACCTGCAGTACCGATTTTGAAAGCAGGAGTGGGGGGAGGATGCAGCACCGGTTTGTCCACAAGGGGGCAGCACTACTGGGGGGGAGGGGGGGGGGTGGCAGTACCAGTTTTGTCCACAAAGGGGAAGAACTACTCAGGGGGGAGGGCCGGCGATACCGGTTTTGTCCACAACAGGGCAGCACTACTGGGGGTGGGGCTGCAGTGCTGGTTTTGTTTGCAAGGAAGCAGCACTGCTAAGTGGAGGGGCTGCAGTACCTGTTTTGTCCACAAAGGGGCAGCACTACTGGTGGTGGGGGGCTGCAGTACCGGTTTTGTCCACAAGGGGACAACTCTACTGGGGGGGGGGCTGCAGTACCAGTTTGGTTCACAAAGAAGCAGCACTACTGGGGGTGGGGCTTCAATACCAGTTTTGTCCACAAGGAAGAGGCAGTACTAGGGGGTGGGCAGTACCGGTTTATTTCCACAAGGAGACAGCTCTACTGGGGGTAGAGCTGCAGTACCCATTTTGTCCACAAACGGGCAGCACTACTGAGTGGGGACGAGCTGCAGTACCGGTTTTGTCCACAAGGGGGCTGCTCAACCGATTGGGGGGGCTGTAGAACTGGATTTTCCACAAGGGGGCAGCGCTATTGGGGGGGTTGCAGTACCGGTTTTGTTCACGAGAAAGCAGAACTACTGGTTGGGTCTCCGCAGTACCTGTGCTGTCCACAAGGGGGCAGCAGTACTGGGCTGGGAGCCTCAGTACCTGTTCTGTCCACAAGTGGGCAGCACTACTGGGCAGAAGGAGGGGGGCTGCAGTGCCGGTTTTGTCTACAAGGGGGCACCACTGCTGTTGAGGGGGGCTGCAGTGCCGATTTTTTCCAAAAGGGGGCAGCACTTCTGGGGCATTGACTGCAGTACCTGTTTTGTCCACAAGGGGATAGTACTTCTGGGGGGCGGGGGGCTGCCATACCGGTTTTGTACAGAAGGGGGCAGCAAGACTGATGGGGCTGGGCTGCAGTACTGGTTTTGTCTACAAGTGAACAGCACTACTAGGCGGGGGGGGGGCTGCAGTACTTGCTTTTGTCCACGAGGGGGCTGCACTACTGGTGTGAGGGGCTGCAGTACAGGTTTTGTCCACAAGTGGGCAGCACTTCTAGAGGGCGGGCTGCAGTACCTGTTTTGTCCACAACAGGGCAGCACTACTGAAACCAGAAGGGGGGTTGCAGTACCTGTTTTGTCCACAAAGGGAGCAGTACTACTGGAAGGGGTCAGCAGTACAGGTTTTGTCCACAAAATGTCAGCACTACTAAAAGAAGGGACCAGCGATACCAGTTTTGTCCACAAGGGGGCAGCCCTAATGAGGAAGGAGGGGCTGCAGTACTGGTTTTCTCCACATAAGGGCAGCACTACTGGGGAGGGGGGGCTGCAGTGCCTGTTTTGTCCAGAAGGGGACAGCACTACTTTGGGGGGGGATTGCAGTACCAGTTTTGTCCACGAGGAAGCAGCACTACTGGTTGGGGGGCCGCAGTACCTGTTCTGTCTGCAAGTGGACAGCACTACTTGGCGGGGGGGGCTCCAGTACCGGTTTTGTCCACAAGGGGGCAGCACTGCTGAAGGGGGAGGGGGGCTGCAGTACCAGTTTTGTGCACAAGGGGGCAGCCCGGCTGGGAATGGGGGCCTGCCATACCTGTTTTGTCCTCAAGGGGCAGTACTACTGGGGGGGAGGGGGCTGCAATACCGGTTTTGTCCACAAAGGGGAGGCACTACTGAGGGGGGCGGGCCGGCAGCACCATTTTTGTTCAAAAGGGGGCAGCACTACTGGAAGTGCTGGGGGGGCTGCAGTATCGGTTTTATCCACAAGGGGGCAGCACTGATGTGGGTGGGGCTGCAGTTTCGGTTTTGTCCCCAATGGGGCAGTACAGCTGAAGGGAGGGGGGGGCTGCAGTACCAGTATTGTGCACAAGGGGGTAGCACGGCTGGGAATGGGCGCCTGCCGTACCGGTTTTGTCCACAAGGGGGCAGAATTACTGAGGGGGGGAGGGGTGCTACAGTACCTGTTTTTTCCACAAAGGGGAGGCACTAATGAAGGGGGGAGGGCCAGCGGCACTGGTTTTGTCCACAAGGCAGCAGCACTACTGGAAGTAGAGGGGGGGGTAGCAGTACTGGTTTTATCCACAAGGGCACAGAACTGATGTGGGTGGGGCTGAAGTACAGGGATTTTTGCACAAGGGGGCAGCACTATTGAGGAGGGAGAGGCTGCAGTATTGGTTTTGACCACAAGAGTACAGCACTACTGGAGGGGGAGCTGCCGTACCTGTTTAGTCCAC